>NC_087220.1:58581522-58614243 GCF_015104395.2 Macrobrachium nipponense
CGGCTCGCTGAAGTCTGGCAGGTCGAACAAGCTACTTCCTTCCTCCTCCTCTACTGCGACAGCGGCATTTTTACGTGCCATCTTAGGATCCAATGCCTCCCAAACAGGTGAACCCTGAGTTAGCCAGGCTAACTCCGGGTGTGTCTCTGCAGCAGCTCCTGTCGGAGAACCTCTGGTTCTCGCGGCAAGAGCACTGGGCTTAGAATCCACCGTTATGGCGGCTTTCCAGGCCGTCTCCTGGTTAGACCTGTGGTCCCTCACAGTGTCTAAAGTCGCAGCAAACTCGGGGGATACTTCCTCTTGAGGATGACGCTGCTTTCATTTTTTTCAGGGACTTTGTCAGTATGGGGGAAGGGCCATCTCCTTCCTCGCCATCAGACGGCAAACCCGGTGGGCCAACCTGGTACTTCGGCGTAGGGACGCAGTCCTTAACCCCGAGTATCCAGGGTGGCTGGGCGAGAGGCGGAGCTTGGACTAAGGAATGGACCTGTACGGAGTTCCTCCTCTCTCTTCCCAGGAAAGATGGTGGACCGCCTGCCAGTGGAAAGGCGGCGCACTGATGACAGTGACAGCTTGGTACACCAGCAGTTTCGAAGGCTTCTGGGCACCTCGAACTGCGGACCAAGCCTAAGAGTTTGGCTAGCGCTTCCTCGGCTGCTAAGACGGTTGCCCCGTCGAAGCCCCAAGGAAAGACTCTGGCTTCTACTTCTGCAAGAGGAGGTCGTCATCAGCCCTCCCCCCAGTCCTCCTTCTCACGAGGGGGGGCAGGGAAGAAGTTGAAGAAAGGTGGGAAACGCTAGGGACGGCATTCCCCCTCACCTGCTGCCGGAAGTTGGGGGGGTGCCTGGCCAGCCATTGGGCAACATGGCAGCGCTACGGTGCCGAGACCTGGATAGTAGGCGTCCTTCGGGAGGGATATCTACTACCCTTCGAATCTCTGGCCACCCCTCACCTCCAACCCGGTCCATCTGCAAACATACGTCCCGGGATCAACAAAGGACGTAGCTCTACGACAGGAGATCAAGACCATGCTGAACAAATGAGCTGTGGAGATCGTCACGGATCAATCACCGGGCTTCTACAGTCGCCTTTTCCTGGTGGAGAAGTCTACGGGGGGCTGGCTCCCGGTGATAGATCTCTCTCCCCTGAACCGATTCGTTCGCCAGACTCGGTTCACGATGGAGACGGCACGTTCCGTGCTCGACTCCATCAGGGAGAACGATTTCATGCTTTCAGTGGATTTGAAGGATGCGTATTTCCAGATACCCATCCATCAATCCTCCAGAAAGTAACTCCGCTTCATCCTCGACAGGACGGTGTACCAATTCAGGGCACTTTGCTTCGGTCTCTCAACCGCCCCACAGGTGTTCACGCGATTGTTCACTCGTGGTGGCTGCTCAACACGTGTAGCGAACCCAGACCCTCGCAGGCTGAACAGCATCGAGTCCTGGTGTGACTGTAAGAATGGATGAGTGAATGAGAGTGTGACTGGCTCCTCTTCCCATCTTTTTCTCCCCCTCTACCTGTGGGCAGAGGGACACGGTCGTCACCCTGCTGGATGAGGACGAGATGCAGGTGAGCTACTTGACAGAGCCCCATCCTATCCCTTTCACTAGGGATAGGAGTGAATATCCATCACTTCCCCCAACAAGGGGGGGAAGTGGATGCCAACAAGAGACAAACCCATAACTTTATGTTGCCTCTTGCAAACAGGAACTTGTTCTTGCTTGCTGGTACGAAGAGATACGCTTGCCCCTCTCTTATTACTTGGTCCAGAGGTCTGACCATTGACCCTGCGGTGCACACCCCGATCAATCGGACAGAGGCGTGGATCCCTCCCTCGCTCTTACGACCAGGGAGGCAATCCAAGGTTGGGCGAACACCAGTCTGTTCACAAAAGACTCAGATTCCTCCCACCAAGAAGTGAGTCTTCCTATTGTAAAAGGACCGAAAGGTTTGTATCCCGTGTCGGAACAAATGACAATTTGGCCAAAAGTGATTGTTTACCTCCCAGTCGCCCGGCGCGCGCACTGTCGGACAAGCAGTTAACTACCGAACTCCCTTGTTCGAAAGCTTACGACCATCCAGCTGCCGCTAGTTACCTTCCTATTGTAAAAGGACCTCAGGTTTGTATAGTTAGGAAAAATGCATTTGTGGACAAATTGTCATATGTGGCTGTTTTTGTTTCATGAACATATTTATTGAGTCATTTACTTCATGGGGAACTAATTATCATCACTTTTTTAAGTCTGCCTTTTGTTATAACTCCCATCAGTTCCAGATCTGTATCTATCATTGTTTCATGCTATCATTTCCTTTGTTGTCTTTTAGGTCTTCATCCTGGTACTTCCTAATATACTCGTTTTAGACCAAATATTCCTCATCCTTTCTTTTCAGTTGTCCAAACCATCTCAGTTTTTGAAATCTCAGCTTATTTTCCAGCCACAAGACACCATGTTGCTTCACCACTTCCTCATTCTTAGTACAATTTTCCCACCACAATTTTGCCACTAATCCCAACATTCTTTTAGGTGTTCTCTTCTTCTGTCTTCAAAACTTCAGAAATTTTTGAAGGGGAGCTCGACTATGTAGATTAAGGCTGATTATTAATGATGAGTTTGTATAAGAAAAATTACTTTATGGTAGTAGTTATGTATTTCTAGAATGTCAGAATTTTTTATTGTATGAATTTAATAAATGGCAATAGTAGAATTTTAAAGGCTTATTACTGACAAGTATTTATACTTTCACAGTCATATTTAGATATAATATTTGTAATAACATTGCTAAGATATAAAATCCTAATAATAGTTTTCCTTTTCCAGGTTCATGACTTAAGCTCAGTTCAAAGACTAACACGTACTACAAATTCTGAGTCTCCCAGTGTCCAAATTAGCAAAAGAAGATACCTCAGTGTTAATTTTGCATAAACTAAGTGTTTGTTATTGTTACTGCCTGCATTGTATTGTTGTTGTTATTGTTATTTGGTAGTTTAACCAGACCACTGAGTTAAAAAGTCATAATTGAGGAATTAGGGTTGTGTGAGTGGCTATTATATATGCATCAGGTTTGTATGTATAATTTTTTAATACAATTTAGAGGCAATGTCTCACCTGTTATGCACTTACCTTTCTCAAGGAAATGAGTCAAAGGTTTTGACTGAAAATCAAATGTAATGCTTGAGAAATTTTGCAGAATTATGGATTTTGTCATGAATTTAGGGTACAGTTCTCTGAATGACAAACTTTTTATGTAATCCATAGGAATATTTGTAAGAGGTGCAAATGCCAGGAGGGTTAATTTTTTCATTGTGGTGGCTTCAGTGGGAAAATGAACTTTGTTCCAGTACTTTATACAAACCATCGGTCCTTTTACAATAGGAAGGTAACTAGCGGCAGCTGGAATGGTCGTAAGCTTCGAACAAGGGAGTTCGGTAGTTAACTGCTTGTCCGACAGTGCGCGCGGAGCGCAACTGGGAGGTGAAGAATCACTTTTGCTTTCGGCTGTGTGTGTGTGGAGGACGTGTTCGTCGTCGCTCTCTGCCCGCTTCATTGTTGTATGCATTGCTTTTGTTGTGAATTTTTCAACTTGGTTTGTCAGTGGTTGAAAGTGAATTATAAGTATGTACTGTCTTTTTCATCTTTTTTTACATTGATTTTATGGATCATTGGACATGGAGCTATCCCCGCATCAACCGTAGAGTGTGCCCGGGGGTGGAGGGCGGCAAGTGTGGGGTCCTCCGCTCTTTTCCGAAGATTGATCCTCATTTGCGCTCGGTGCCGAGGGCGTGAATGCTCCTGCGGTTGGCACCTTCCCTTGGGGGGGGGGGGGGGGGGGGGGGTTCGAGGTCCTTCTCTTCGCCCAATCCGTCGAGCGTAGAGGAGGGAGGGCGCTCGTTACCCGACGCGTTGGCAATTTGTATTCGGGGTCTTCCGTTCGCTCGGGTGGGGCTCCCGCCCCCCCACCCGCACCCCCACCCCGCCCCGGCACGCAAAGGGGGGAACCCCTCTTAACTTCCGACTGTTGCTTCCTGAGGGCTCCTGCTGCGGGGGACGGACCTTGGCTAGGTGTGGATGACGCTGGGGACTCCAGGGCACCTCCCGAGCGTCCAGGGGCTGCTCCAGCATCTGGCGGGTGGCTGTGCCGGTCACCCATGGAGCAGTGACCACCACTACACAGTCTCAACTCCAGGGTACGCCGCCCCTCCTCACCTGGTTTACACCCCTCTCGTGATGTCTGTGACGCCAACGGCCGCCGTGCAGGGCCCGATTGCTGCCGTGCCATGGAGAGGCGTGCCTCCCCCTCCGGGTTCTTCGTGCTGCCAGCCCCGGTCTTCTGTTATCCGAAGAGCTCGCCCCTGGATCTGCCGCTGGTACCCAGGATGTTGCTGGCTGCTGCCCCGTCTCCTGGAGTACCTGCCCTGTCTGCCATACCTGCCGTACCTGCCGCTGTTCCTGCTGTTCCCGCACCTGCCGACGTCGTTCCAGCCCGCGGTGTTGCTGCCCCAGACGCTGGTCCTTCTGGACAGGTGCAGCCAGGCCCTGTTGCTTCGGCAACAGCAACCCCGGTTCCATCCTGGATTGAGGACTTGACTTCTGTCCTGAGGGAGCTGACAAAGAAGAAGAGGAGGAGGAGGAAGGTGTCGTCGTCATCTTCTTCATCGCCTGCTGCTGCCTCTTCCCCTTCGACTCCCAAGGCTTCAAGCCGAGGAAGAAGAAGGCTGCCTCCTTCCCCCCTAAGAAGGCTTCTTCGGGAACTTCTAAGGGCCCGTCTCACTCCGGTGGGATGGGGGGTCCTTCTGCTGGTCCTCCTGCTCCTTCGGGAGAGAGGCCCGTCTCTCCTTCCGCAAGGAAGAAGAAGTCGGGGACCAGAGGAGTACCGGCTAACACCGGTACTTCCTCGCCTGGTTTAGGGGCACTGCCGCTACACCAGGTTCCGGCTCAGCCTCTCGTTCGCGAAAGGTACCGAGTGTACGGGTGCCCGCGGGCGACCGTGCTGCCAAGGCCCAGACGTCCGAGTTCGCTCAGCGCCAGGACCAAGGCACAGAGTAGAGGGCTGGTGAGAGACGCTCAGGTGACTCTCGCTAGGCCATCGATCGCTCTCGCAGTGACCAGCTGGTTACCAGGGTTGCCGTGACGGTCCTAGACCGACCACGGGCGGAGGCTGGTAAGAGGTCCCCTCGATCGCAGGAACCAACTGGTTCCAGGGGTTCGACGCGCTGTGAGAACGGGCACTGGTTCCATCGCGACAGTGGTCTCTGCAGGTCCCCTGACCGCCGCTCCCATCGGGACCAGATGGATAGGGGGACCAGCAGCAGCTCCCCTGACGCACGGGACCGTGGCCGCTGTTCTCGGTCCAGCCGCTCGCCCCAGGGGAGTGGCACGACCAGGCCTGCAGCTCGATCGCCATCGCGGGTTGGCGATCGCCTGCAGCCCCCCAAGCACACCGGTTCTGCCGGTGAGCGAGGGAGGAGTGTCAGGTCTTCTTCTCCTGTTCCTCCAACTTCCTCGATTTCTATGGGAATCGGGAGGACCACCAACCGATTATCGTCTGATGAATTCGGTGGGGGTTTCGCCGAGCGCTTAGAATTCTTCGGAATTTCTAGCACTCTCAGAGTGTTCTGGTTTTTTATGATCTGCAAATACTTGGGCGAAACCACGGTCCAGAGTGGGCTAGACGAGAATCCCTGATAATTGTTACTACGATTATCGGGAATCTCGCCGAATGCTCAAATTCCTGGAATTTCTAGCACTTGGAAGAAGCACTGCTGCTGAAGGAAGAATATCTCACAGTAGGCGTCTAACCCTGGGATAGAGAAGAACGGACGGGGACATCCAGTTTGGCTTGAACTATCGTCTTCGGTATTCTGTTATCACCATTGAAGCTTTCCTTTGGGGAAGACTTCTCCTTCTTTCTCTTGATTAGAGAATGAAGGGTGTCAGCTTCCAATCCTTATTCTCATTCCTTTAATGGAAAAGAATTTAGGATGGAGGTCTTTGTATAGGAACCTACAAATATACTAGGTATATTGCCCTCGCGACATGATTCTGTTAATCAGTTGAATTGTCCAGGGTGTAGGCACATACCGTAGTTAACTCTACTGATTGTGACTGAGACGAATAGTATCGTAATTGAACTGCAACCTCCCAGGAGTTACCAGTTTCAATTTTGAGATACTTACGGTATTGTTACGACAACACCCCCTCAGCTTTTGTATTTACTGATATCCGTTTCGTTTAAATACAATTGCTTGAGCGTATTTTTTTACGCTCAATGGTTCTAGCCGAACGCATTCCTTCTTGGAATGGATTACCTGGCAACTCAGGATGACGAGTGAGCGAGAGCTAACTGTGTATTGAGCTGCCTGAAGCAGCCCAGTACCAGCTGGCTCTCCGAGATGAATGGTCGGTTTATGTCTCTCTCCTCTACAATGATTGACTACCGAACCGTATCTCTGCCCGACAATCACAGACTTAGGTCTCTGATTGACTGGGATTCTCGCATACATGAATGACCATCTCCACTGCATCACCTTGGACATTGCGAGAATTTTCAGACAGAGATATCTCAATAGACTCTATCATCTTTCTGTTTACCGCACGGTAACAGAAGGCTGTAGCCTAGTCTCCCGCTGCATCGCACCCCTGCAATAATGCGGAATGATTTCTTCAGACATCTGAGTTTGTCTTCTAAAAATATCTCGTATTTGTAGTTGTGCAATTGTTCATTGTTCACCCCGAATTACAGATGTATTACGGAAGACATCGCCTGTTCCCCCGCCCTGAAGAAGATGATCAGCCCATGAGAAGCAGTTCTTCAGGCAGTACATCCCTGTGTTTTCATTACTGAAAAGCGCCCCGCTTTCATTGCAACTACTTCTCACCGAACAGCAATGAAATAGCGGTTTAGAGTTTTCAGTCCTTTGTAAGCACAGGTTCAGAATCTTGAGAATTACTTCTCTCGATTCGGCTGTGAAGACGTAGGTGGCATTCACCTTCCACCTTCGTCTTCAACGGCACATTGTGTTGTTTCTCCTTAGCCGAGATTTAACTACTATGAGAATTCTGTCTTGACATGAGGGACCTCGGTCTCTAGAAGGCAATTGACTTTCGCCTGTTGGTCACATGCCTTGAGAGAATCATCACCTCGCTGTTCGGCATCGGTGGCAAACAAATAGACGATTTGTATGGTCTCTCGGCATACCCCTTTAAAGGCGAAGGTCACGTGACTTGCTCGGATGCTTGGACAGCTTGCCTCACACAACCAAACGCAGTCAGTCGGCAGCTGTCAAAGCGCCCAAGTCAGTTGCGAGCTACGCTGTGGACTTAGTTCGGTTGTTCCAGATCAATCATTACTTTGTCCTACTAGCTTGTCCCAGTACCCATACCATCGACACCCACCATGGAGTGTCGGTGTCCTATCCACTACGGAGACGGAGAGACTTCGCCGCAGGGGGATATGAGACCGCGAGAGGCTTCGCTGCAATGGGATTCAAGAATGTAAGACACTTCGCTGCAGACGGATAGACCAGTATGGGTACTGGACATCACCGAAGATTGTCGGGAAGAGGGATAGGTCATAGCGACTATTCCCTTCTTTTCCTCTGAGGGAACTGCATGGCTTTTCCTGCGAAGTCAAGCTCCAGGGGATGGGGATCTGTGACGCTCGATTTCGTACCGAATTTCGTAGCGAAGACTCAGAATCCTTCGGTCACTGCCGATCGGTTCGAGTCCTTCACAATCCCCTCCCTAATGGACTTCACCGCCTTCGATGCGAAGGAGATGCTGCTTTGTCCTGTGAGGGCGCGACGGCGCTATCTGAAGAAAACTTGACACCTCAGGTCTGAGTGTTGACACCTCTTCGTTAGCACCGGGATGACCAAGAAGTTACAGGAACACTTTCTTTCTGGCTGCGTGAGGTGATCAGGAGGGCGTACGAAGCTGATGGTAGCGACGACATCCGTACCCTTCGTCCGAGAGCCCACAAAGTCAGAGATATTGGTCCTTCCTTCGCGTTCCGCAAGAACTTCTCCGTGGCGCAGGTACTGAAGGCAGGGGTCTGGTCCAACCAGACCACATGCACCTCCATCTACCTTCAGGATATAGCCCACAGGTCCTTGGACACTTGTTCCTTAGGACCCATGGTGGCTGCTCAACACGTTGTGTAGCTTACCCAGCACCCGAGCGGACCGAACAGCATCACTTCCTGGTGTGACTGCATGAAGGGATAGGTGATTGAGAAGGTGACTAGCCTTCTCTTCCCCATCTTTTTCTCTCCCTCTACCTGTGGGCAGAGGGACGCGGTAGTCACTATGCTGGATCAGGAGGTGATGCAGGTAAGCTACTCGACCGAGCCCCATCCTATCCCTTTCATTGGGGATAGGAGCGATTATCCACCACTTCCCCCAACAATAGTGGGGAAGTGGAAGCCAACAAGAGACAACCCATGACTTCATATTACCTCTTGCAATAGGAACAAGTTCTTGCTTGCTAGTTTTAAGAGGTACGCTTGCCTCCCTCTTATTACTTGGGTCCAGAGGTCTGACCATTGATCCTGCGGTACATACCCCGATCAATTGGGCAGAGGCTAGGATACCTCCCTCGCTCTTACGACCAGGGAAGCAATCCAAGGTTGGGCGAACACCAGTCTGTTCTCAAAAGACTCAGATTCCTCCCACCAAGAAGTGAGTCTTCCTATTGTAAAAGGACCGATAGTTTGTATAACGTACCGGAACAAATAGCAATTTGTCGAAAATTGCATTTCTGGGCCTAACCTGTGTCGTCCCGTGAAATGGTTCCTATAACACTCATTTCTAAGGTATAAATATTGCTAAATATAATAGAGAAAAAAGCTATATGGTTATGCCAGAGTTCCTGGCTTGCTCACCCCTATTTAGGGTGTCGGTATGGAAACTAGGGCGTGTGACACCACTATCAGAGGTTCCCTGCCATTTAGTCTCTTCCTTTCTCAATATCCCTCGTCTACAGAGGAGCCGTTCCAGGCCATCTACCGCCCGCTACTGCTACAACTAGTGTCTGTTTATCATCCCTTCAATAGCACTGCTGAAGCGTACACATGTGTTTTTCACTGTGTTTTTTCGTAAGAATTCCTCATCCTTGAAGATGTCAGATCGTCAGGATACCGCTGCATCCAAGATGAGTTCTACAACTAATATGTGGTCATGTTTTAGGGTAGCGATGGTCTTGATATATATGTTTATTTTGGTAACGAACGGGAGCCGGCATGACGCCACTCCCAGTCAGCCATTCGGGCATCGCTACCTGCGTATATTTACGCTCATATCGGCACCTAATTGGTCCCCCATACTAATTGAAGTTGCCTTTTTTGGATAGATTAGCAGTTTTTCAGTTGGTAATATATATACAGTGATCTCCCCGTATTCGCGGGGGATGCGTACCAGACCCCCCCATGAATAGTTAGAACCCGCGAATGTTTGGAACCCCTACAAAAACGCTAAAAACAGCCTATTTTGTTCGTTAAAACTCAAGAAAAACCCACTTAAAATTTTCATGCTTGGTTTTTTTTATAGTTTTATCACAAAAAGTGCATTTTATGATGAAATTCATCCAAAAAACCAGGAATTTGTGGATATTTATCATAGAAAAATACCGCGAATGCGCGAATTTTCCGCGAATAATGCGGGGAAACGTTCCCGAGAGAAATCCGCGAATGTGTGAGTCCGCGAATCTGGAGAACGCGAATACGGGGGGTCCACTGTATATATGTATATTATTCCTGACGTTATACTTTATATCCGTACGCGGGGGATTCTAGCCTACGAACTGAGCCGCATGCTCTCGGAGGGTAGCCTAGGTATGGGATTCACTCCAAATTGCATCAGTTACGGACGTGCTATTGAAAGCCAAACTCAAGGATATAAACTGGGTCTGGCGATCCAGAGCAAACAGGAAATCTCGGGACAAAGTATCCCGGATTCCACCGATCCTACGGAAGAGACTCCGTCCCTGGACAGAAGTTAAGAGCCTGGCAAAATCAATTCCATTACAGTTTCCTCCCCCCAGCCCTGGTAGTTCACACGGATGCCTCCCTAAGTGGCTGGGGGGGATACTCCCAGTACAAAAAAGTACAAGGGACTTGGTAGGTAACATTCCGCCAGCTGCATATCAATGTACTAGAGGCCATGGCAGTGTTTCTGACCCTGAAGAAGCTCTCGCCAGCAAAGAAAATCCATATCAAATTAGTACTAGACAGTGCGGTAGTAGTCCACTGCATAAACAGAGGAGGCTCCAAGTCGAGCCATTTAAATCACGTAATGATAGCGATATTTTCCTTAGCGACAAGGAACCAATGGCACCTGTCAGCCACTCACCTAGCGGGAGTAAGGAATGTAGTAGCAGACGCATTGTCAAGGACAATTCCGCTGGAATCGGAAGGGTCCCTAGACGGAAAATCATTCAAATGGATCTGCCAACAAGTGCCAGGGCTTCAAGTAGATCTCTTTGCCACAGAATCAAACCACAAACTATCATGTTATGTGGCCCCCAATCTGGACCCTCTGGCTTATGCCACGGACGCTATGGCAATAGACTGGAACACCTGGAAGAAAATTTATCTATTCCCCCCGATAAACCTACTACTGAAAGTTCTGAACAAACTCAGATCTTTCAAAGGACAGGTTGCACTAGTGGCTCCCAACTGGCCCAAGAGCAATTGGTTCCAACTACTAGTGGAATTGGGACTCTGGCCCCGGCGGATCCCCAATCCCAGATTGACGCAGTTGGTACAAACGCGGACTGTGTCTGCTTCCTCAGGGATTCAGAAAGCCCTAACTTTATGGACTTTATGAAGTTTGCGGTGCAAAAAGATGCTAACATTGACCCTCAAAACATCCTGTTTCTCGAATCAGACAAACGAGAATCTACACTGCGTCAATACGATTCAGCAGTAAAGAAGCTAGCCACCTTTTTGAAAGAGACAAAGGTACAAACCATGACTATGAATCTGGCAATTACCTTTTTCAGAACCCTGTTCGTAAAAGGCCTAGCAGCTAGTACTATTACCACAACCAAATCTGCATTAAAGAAAATATTTCAATGCGGATTTAATATTGATTTGACAGATTCGTATTTTTCTTCTATCCCAGAGCTTGTGCTAGACTTAGACCAGTAGATAGAACCTCAAACGGTTTCCTGGTTTTTAAACGATGTACTTAAGCTAGCTTCAGACACTGTTAATGAATCATGTTCTTATATAACCCTTCTCAGGAGAACGTTGTTTTTAGTAAGTCTGGCATCAGGAGCCAGAATATCTGAACTGTTGGCCCTTTCCAGAGAACCAGATCACATAGAATTCCTCTCATCTGGAGAAGATTTGATTTTGCCAGATCGTCAATTTTTGGCTATAAATGAGGATCCACAAAATAGGTGGTCCCCATGGAAGATTGTCCCACTTCCGCAGGACTTATCTCTATGTCCAGTTAACACTCTTAAGAGCCTTTCTAAACAGAACTGCCAAGAAATCCTCAGGCCCTTTATTCATTAGGGAGAACGGTGGAATCATCGCCCTAAAAGGAATCAGACAACAAATTCTCTATTTTATTAAACAGGTCAATCTGGAATCAATTCCGCATGTACATGATATTAGAGCAGTAGCTACCTCAGTTAATTACTTTCAGCATATGAACTTTGACGATCTCAAAAAGTATACAGGTTGGAAGTCGCCGACAGTATTTAAACGCCACTGCTTAAAATCCTTAAGAGGCCCTTAAATTCCCGGCAGTGGCAGCAGGGAACAGTTTCCCCTGGCACTGCCTAGCATAGTTAATAACTAGTCTTAATAGCCTATATCTCTCTATTTAGTTCTTTCTCTCCTACCTGCTTCGCTAACATTCTTGACCTTTGCTTTGGTTGTTTACTGGGTTGCACAAATTGACCTTGATTTCACCTGGCTGCACTTATAATCACTCTTGCGTGTACATACGAATGTCTAATTGTATATGTGTGTATATAAATTTCCTGTATCAGTGTGTGGATTTCATCTAATCCTTTCAGATTTGGGTGGTAGAACCCTATTTATTTAGATAAGGTCTGTAGATTCAAGGATTTTATTAAAAATCTCTGTAGAATTAAGGGGGCCGGCCGGCTAATGCCATTTTTTAAGGACAGGACTTTGATATTCAACTACTTAATAAGGTGACTTGGGACATCTCCAAACCACATATGATTTTCGCCTCTGACCTTTGGTTTTGTGACGCCAGGGTGATTTATCCCGAAAATAACCATTTTTATACATTCAACTTACCTGTCAGATATATACTTAGCTATAGACTCCGTTGTCCCCGACAGAAATACGAATTTCGCGGCACACGCTGCAGGTAGGTCAGGTGATCTACCGCCCTGCCGCTGGGTGGCAGGAATAGGAACCATTACCGTTCTAGAACCAGATTTTCTCTGTCACGGTAGTGTCAACATACATTGTTGCTACCTCCTGACTTGATTTTCGTTTTTCATCGCCATCGATCTTCTGGGCTGTCTTTTGCAGGGAAGTACTGGGTCTTTGGTTTGGCATACGCTTTTATTAACTTCTTAGTGAATTTCGCTTCGAAATTTCGAAGAATGTATTACGTGAAACTACCAAATTTTTCGGTAGACACTTACATAGTTTGCAAGAAAGGGAATTATTAATATTTATTCATTAATACGTGTAATAAGTGAGGAAATATAAAACTCTAATTTCCTACTTTAGGAAGTCGGAAAAGCATATAACTAGATACGCTTCCTTTAGAAGCTTTAATAGCTTTTGTGCTAACGATCAGTTAGAGTTTTAGCAGTACTAGTAGTTGTTGCATCCTCATCACCTTCTTACTCCACGGAAACTACAAATTCATATTTGCAAATTTGAAGATGATTGGATGTAGCTCAAAATGCAAGCTCTTAAAAGGTAAGAAGTGAATATAGTGTTCCCCATTGCAGTGGAGGGTGCGTCTGATCGGCTCTGTCTCGCTCCCAGGCCTAGACCTCTTCCAAGCTCCCAAGCCCAGAGGAGAAGGAATGTCGAAAGCCGTACGAAGGTTTCAGAGAATCCCCACCGGTCAGGCGTCCCCTCGGCAGGTTCTGTAGAACGTCCCAGACTGCCAAGGATAGCCATTGGAAAGGTATCCTAAAACTGTGTGTTTTTTCCTTTATTACCTAAACCTCCTTCCCCTCGGCGGATAAGGAAGAGGGATATTCAGCGATGAAGATTCTTATGAAGATACAAGAACAAGTCTCGTCATTGGTATTGAAATATGAGAAAGGACGGTTTTCCCTCCAATCAAAGATCCTGTTCAGAGATGGAAAACGGACCGATGCGGACAGCTCCATCCAAGGCGCCTGACAGGCGCGGGGCTCCTTGCGGGCGCAAGGCGCCTGCCAGGCGCCAGGCGCCAGCCAGGATTGAGGATCCATCCAGGCGCAAGGCGCCTGCCAGGATTGAGGATCCATCCAGGCTAGGCGCCTGCCAGGCACCAGTCAGGATTGAGGATCCATCCAGGCGAGAGGCGCCTGCCAGGCGCCAGCCAGGATTCAGGATCCAACCAGGCGCAAGGCCCCTGCCAGGCGCAAGAAGCCAGCTGCAAATTAGCCACCAGCCAGGCGCCAGGATCTCCAGCCTCATCAGATATGGAGATAGAAATTGACCAGGAAGCTCCTCTTTGCAGACTTTTCACAGGATCAGCTTTCTACTGACAGGGACTTAAGATGGTGCTCTCCTCTGGTTGCTCATTCTTCTCCCAACTTGACTGGACAGGAAATGGAAGATATATCGGAATTGGAAACCAATAAGGGGGAAGGTCTCTCAGTTTGTAAGACCTTAGCAACCCTTTTATTGATAGAATTCATTCATTACTAGTAAGAGGATATTAAAATCATCCTCCTTCTAAAATAATGCATCCAACCATTTCCAGGAAGAGTGGCAATCGTTTTGAAATGGACAAGATTCGTACAAGCTCTCATTCATTGATTAGAGGCTCTTCCAGATAATAAGGCGTACAATACGGCCTTATCTCCAAGAGAATAAAAACTTGAGAGATTCCCTTCGATTCTCGGTTTTTCATTTGTGATCTCCTTTGGCTAATATTAATTCGTTTGTATTGACTAAAAGAACAAAGAGAGTATAATGTCCATTCTCTCTCTGCATCGGAGAGGAAAGAATGTAGTAAGAAAATTTGATGTATACGACTACTGTATGGCAAGTCATATACGCATACTGTAGTTACCTTTGTGGTTCGCAATGGAATTATCTGTATCCTTACAGGAATTTCCTAGTAAGGACTACGCTTAAAGGGTTTGTTACGACAACACCTACTCAGCTTCGGTACTTAACGAAGGTTGTTTTGCTTAAATATGCATTATTGAGAGCTTCCTTAGGCTCGAGAATAATTTTATCATACTCCTTCATTGAGTGGAGTAACTGGCAACTCAGGAAGAATGCAGCGAGGCAGCTAACGGGACGGCTGTCATTGTAAGCCAACACAGTACCATCTAGTTCTCGGTCATGAGCGGTTTGTTACATCTCTCTCTCCTACGGGATCGAATGATTAACCGTATATCCCCCCTACAATCATGGACTTAGCCTCGAATTGGGGGGGATTTGTAGGCAGACATGAATAAAATTGTCTTCGTTTTGCTAAGAAGTTTTCAATAAAAAGATCCCATGTAACCTTTCGATACTGTTTACCGCAAGGTAACAGGATTATAGGAAAGAAATAGCAATATGATTCTAACGCAGCAGAGCAATATATTATATGATGCTCTCATGTTTACGAAAGCATAGTCTTATTAGAGAACATTCTCAGTGAGAATATGGAGGAATTTGTTGGGAAACCATTTTTCTTCGTGGTAGAATTTTGTTCCCCTGAATGGGCTATATTAAGCCTGTCAAGTTCTTCCTACCAAGAAACGGAAATAATATTTGAGAGGTTGCCGGATACCAGGACAGAGGTACAGATGTCCTAACGCATATTCTAAAGAATCACACCAGAGGCAGAAGCAAAATAATGGACTTGATAATTTCTTGATATAGCGAGTTATTAATCGAAGGGTTCAATAGCCTCTCTGACAGCAGGTTCGGTAACGGCACGGTTCGTTCCTGATTTCGTTCCCCGTCTAACTTGAAGGGGGTTCGATCCCAAGGAGGGACGGAATGATTTAAATCAATTAGACCATTTCCACAGCTCTCTCATATTTCAAGAAGCATTGAGAATCTTTTTTTTTCGCCCCTGTTCGCGTTAACAAGAGAGAACCTGTTTGGAACACGGACACGGAACGTAACGATCCTTAAGAGGTTAGCTGCACGATGTTGCACGTCCGTGAGAATCTTCTCGGTCGACGATAATAACTATTAACGTCTGTATAAGCTGAGTTGGAAAGAGAGTTGTGGAAACCTGCGATACGTCTTCTTCATAGATCTTTTCGCAAAGTTGAAGACGTCTGTACAAGCTGAGTTGGAAAGAGAGTTGTGGAAACCTGCGATACGTCTTCTTCATAGATCTTTTCGCAAAGTTGAAGACGAAGAGACTTCCTCTAGACAGCTTCCTTATCCTCGAACCAAGAGAGGTAGCAATATACGCCATCCTTTACTTTGAAAGGGAAATAAACATTAGTAATTTTTTCTCCAATATATAAATTCTTAATGGACGCATTAAGATATTTACTGGCGTCAGAGGAAGAGAGGAGGATGCTTTTTGCCCCATTTTTACCTTCGGGAAGCTGGATTCACAGAGGTCACATCCTTCTTACAGCACTGTTATAAAGGCTTTCACAAGAGAGGCGGTCTACTCTATCAGCCTCACTTAGAAAGGGACCTAAAAAACCTCTACACTCTGAGTCTGTCTGCGTGGCAGACTGCGGGAGAAGTGATAGGGATGAGAGGATTTTGCAAGGTGAATGACAAGTGTCATAGAAAAGACATAGAAGTGCTGCAGATCGTGCTGGATTGAATGAGGAAACTGTCCTCTTCCGATACCTCTGTGACCCACATAGCGGTTTTTATTCCTTTCATAGCAGTTTTTATTCCTTTTATGAGAGGAGAATCACCTTTGTAATTATATCTGTTATCACAGATTACAGTAGCAGGCTATACTCTGTCTTTACAAAGGAACTGGAAGATAACAGAGGACTAAGTTCCTCGGGATCTTGCACGATACCTCGAGACAACCAACTGTAGGATATCATGTACTTCGAGTTGGGATCTATTCGTGGCCCGCAGAGTCCTTGTTCCAACAAGTTGGAACCTCTCCTCATCAAGCTTCTTTTAGAAATTTTTATGAGGGAATTCATTTTTTCTCTTGACCTTACCAACTACCAAGAGTACAAGTGAGTTTTTGTGTTTTGGAATCTCGCATCAGATTCAATGCAGACTCGGCGATTGGTTTTTGCCGGCATACTATGTCTGGCAAAGAACTAAAACCCTTCTAATCCTGGCTCAGAGCTTTGAAGTCAAGGGGCTTTCCCAATTGATAAGGGAAGAAATAGAAGGGTCTATTTGCCCAGGCAGAGTACGTAAGTTTTATCTTCAGCAGAAGAAATGGCTTAACTTTGCCTACAGAGTCGTTGGGATGCGATGAGGGCTCGTAACGCTTCCCAGAAAGTACTCAGAGTTACACGATAAGAGCTAAGAAAGCCTGGGTTCGCCCACTTTCGGCTCGGAGTCTCCTTCGACTTCCAGGCTCCTTCCCCTCCTTCGGACAAGGAGAGGGAAATTTCTGCAACGAGAAACCTCCTCAACAGGTAGGAATAGATCTCGTTTGCAACATAAGTACTCACGAAGGATCCTCCTTGAAGGAAGTCTCTTCTCTCTTGTCCTGTTGTGATATCCTATCTTCTACTGGATGTAACTGGCTACAAACGCCTCCCCTCGTCAGAGGCTCAAGGTGGAAGAGTTCCTTCCACCCTTCTCCTGTCTCCTGATAAACTATTGTGGTTTGTTTAGGATCCTCGGGCAACGTAGCGCCAGCTAGCCGCCAAATGCCAAACAGGTGAGAAACGCCAGAGGCAGACAGCTCGAATAAACGCTTTTTTTGTCTGAGGCGGAGAAGGAGCGGGCCTCTTATCTGGCGCAAATGCGCCAGAGGCAAACAGATCGGACAGATGAGAGTGTCCGGTGTGGATATCGCCAGCCAACCTCGAGACTCCAGCCAAGCTAGAAGCTCCAGCTAAGGGGGAGGACCTAGCCGGGCGCCAGGTGTCAGAAGCACCAGCCAGGCGCCAGAAACGCCAGCCAAGAGTAATGCGCCAGCCAGGCGCGAGGCGCTACCCAGGCGCTAGGCGCCAATCAGGCGCAAGGCGCCAGCCAGGCGCAAGAAGCCAGCCAGGCGCGAGGCGCCAAATCAGGCGCAAAGCGCCAAAGCGCCAGCCAAGCGCTAGGTGCCAGCCAGGCGCGAGGCGCCAGCCAGGCACGAGGCACCAGCCAGGCGAGAGGCTCCAGCGAGGCGCTAGGCGCCAACCAGGCGCGAGGCGCCAATCAGGTGGAGAGAGGCCAGCCAGGCGCGAGGAGCCAGCCAGGCGCGAGGAGCCAGCCAGGCGCGAGGAGCCAGCCAGGCACGAGGCGCCGGCCAGGCGCGAGGCGCCAGCCAGGAGCGAGACGCCTTCCAGGCGCGAAGCGCCAGCCAGGCTTCATCCAGATGAGATCTGTATCAAAGAACGCCCGGTCTTCTTTGAGACAGTGTGATCTCCATAGCACTTGATAAGTGCCTTGATGATTCCTTCAAACAGCTGAGAATTAAAAACGCAGGAAGTGCGAGCTTTTGCAAATTCTTGTTCTTTCCATAACAATATGTCATAAAGGACATATTATAGCTGTCACATAGGGGAGATGCAACTCTGTATTGACTTCCCATTACCAGAAGGATGTCAAGATAACTCACGAGAGATCCTTCTCTCTTGGTTGATACGTTGCTGGGATAGGGAGCCGATACTGATCCTTAACTAGCGAGTTAAATTTTATTTAACGTCGTGTTTTTCTTTGGGTTGTTTGAAAGGAGTTTGGGGATAACTCTTTTCAAATTAAGCACTAACCCTCATGTTAGGATCAGGTGATCGGGATCGGTGTTGTGCTCCTTAATTATGCCACTAGGCATAGGTGTATTGTCATGTAAGTGGATAAGACCCCATTGACAAAGGCCATCAGGCTCTGTTGAGTAAGTGGATAAGACCCCATCGACAGACCCACAAGATCTCTTAGCCATAGGTCACATCCTCGCTGAGGCTCTTGGGGCGAAGCAGATTCCTAGGCATTAGCCATGGAATCTTCCGCCTAAACAAGTAGGAACCAAGGTTTTATTTATTTATTACCTACAACGTATGTTGTTTACCTGTCTATTCAGTAAATAGCTGTCTCTTACCCTCCTCCAATGGTGTGAATCAGCTAAGTATATATCTGACAGGTAAGTTGAATGTATAAAAATGATATTGTTATGATACAATAAAGTTTTATACATACTTACCTGGCAGATATATACTTAGCTATAGACTCCGTCATCCCCGACAGAAATTCGAATTTCGCGGCACACACTGCAGGTAGGTCAGGTGATCTACCGCCCTGCCGCTGGGTGGCAGGAATAGGAACCATTACCGTTCTAGAACCAGATTTTCTCTTCCACCTGTCTCCTGAGGGGAGGTTGGGTGGGCAATTAATTGTATATATCTGCCAGGTAAGTATGTATAAAACTTTATTGTATCATAACAATATCATTTTTCAAATTCTATCTCCTCCCTTGATATTTAATATTAAGACCTAGGATTACTACCATATATAGACCTGATGTAGACCTCCAATCGAATGAGGATTTTTTTTCTAAAAGTAATTTTTTTGCTAGATATGAATTTTTCAATATGGTAAAAAAATAAACCCTATAAATCAGGAGAAAAACATTTATAAAAAAAAATACGAAAAAAAAAATTGGAAAAAAGGGCTCCATTTGATTGTTCTATGTCTTTCTGAGTTATATACCAAATTCCAATGTTATAGCTTTAAAACTAAGTGAGAAGATAGATTTTGAAGGTCAATAAGTATAGTTTTGAGATACGGGCGTTCAAAGTTTTCCTTCGTATTTCTATAAAGACAATGTTAATAAATAATGATTATTATGAATGTATATTTCTTTTTTGTGTATTAGTAAACCAAAACTATTTTATTTATCATAATTTAATCATAAATGATGATCCCTTTGCTCATATATAGTAGCCTGGGGCACTGCTTGAGGCAAGATGGGGCACTCCTTCCTACGCAACTCTCTCTCTCCCCTTCACTAACTCGGCTTATTACAGCGAATTTTCTTCTGTATGGTAGTGAGATGTTTTCCTTGTATTTTCCTTTTTGGCATGATGAAATTCTTGCCGAAACAAAGATAAACAAACGTACATGTAAGAGAATGTCAGAGGTGAAACTCGAAGGTGTATCTCTTTTTACAAAGACAATTTAATAAATCATGATTTTTATGAATTTCATATGCCAATTTGGGTATTAAAAAACCAAAACTATGTTATTTATCATAAATGAAGATTTCTTTGCTCAAAGATCGTAGCCTTGGGCACAGTGTGACGTGTGCTGTCAGGCAAGACGGGGCCGTTACTACGCAACCCTCCCCTCTCTCTTCACTAACTACGCGTATATTATGATATTCTGTAACTAATACTTTGGAGCGGATTTTTCTTCGTCTGTATGTTAGCGAGATGTTTTCCTTGTCTTTTCCTCATTGGCATGATGAAATTCTTGCCGAAACATACATAAACATACGTAAACGCAAGCGAATGTCAGAGGTGAAATCAAACGTGTAGACTACTTGAAGTTTGTGCCGCTACTGGATCATGGTTGGACTTGGTAGCTGAAGTGAAGTCTCCCTTCTCAACTCGGGGAATGTCTACAGATGCCATTTCTCCCAATTTCTTTGACAATAATTATCAAAATTTACGATAGATGAAATATTGCATTTTCTTGTACGGATCAATGTTTTAGGCTTATTGAGTTACGTTAACTAATTACCCTGTAACTACGAAAGTAAGAGGAATTTTGACGAAATATGTCGTATACGTATTCTCAATTGCCATATGAAGCTCCATGAATTTTTTCATGACTTTGCATTTTTCGCCCTATACCACCATATATATATATATATAGGGGTTCCGGTCTGCCCCCTTAAGGAACTTTATTGTACTTATAGAATTAAGAAACTTTTCATTAAAAAAGTACCTTAGAAGTAATTATATAATTTTATTTTCCTTCCAGTAACTGGTTTACACTACAATTCCAAGCTAGTGGGGCCAATTCTCTGTTACTATTTCACGGGACGACACAGGTTAGGCCCAGAAAAGGGATTTTGACAAAGGAAAAATCTATTTCTGGGCAGTGACCTGTGTCGTCCAGTGAAACCCACCCTCTGTCTTCCACACCCTAACTGGCCCAAGCTTGGGTGCTATCTACAGGAATGATAAACAGACGCTAGTTGTAGCAGTAGCGGGCGGTAGATGGCCTGGAACGGCTCCTCTGTAGACGAGGGATATTGAGAAAGGAAGAGACTAAATGGCAGGGGACCTCTGATAGTGGTTTCACACGCCCTAGTTTCCATACCGACACCCTAAATAGGGGTGAGCAAGCCAGGAACTCTGGCATAACCATACAGCCTTTTTCTCTTGTATATTTAGCAATATTTATACCTTAGAAATGAGTGCTATAGAACTATTTCACTGGGCGACACAGGTCACTGCCCAGAAACAGATTTTTCCTTTGTCAAAATCCCTTTTTTCCTAACTATACAAACCTGAGGTCCTTTACATATAGTCCCACCTCATGCCACCCCTCACTCTTGTGAAAACAGATTTCTGTTGTTGTAAGCCTACCACTAGCAAGAGGTAATTACTCTAATGCAAGTTTATCCTAAATGAGTCCATCAGTTCCTAGAGTGCGTCAAGTCAAACTTGATCTTTCACATTTCGCATTTAAACCTTTATTGCGAAAAGCCTTAACTCAGTGTGGAACTCTCTTAGGTCTGGAACCTTATGTTCACTCACTCATTCTGTTGCTATCAGGCTTCTTTGGGACCCTTTACTTCTCACACTACATTCCTCTTCATTCTACTCTATTTTTTAGCATCTCTGTCCAGTCATCTTTTGGATCTTCAATTTCCCTTGCACAGTACACATCAGGATTGTTAATTTCTGTAATGTTTTAAATATAATCTTGTTTTCTAGGTTAAGTAAGAACTTTTTATGATGTAGAAAACAGTATATGCATTGCACTTGACATATTTTATTGCATATAATACATGAAAAGCCTTTCAAGAAGTTTGTATTAATTTATGTGGCAATTTGGTGGTACAGTTTTCCTGAGTTTTTTGTACATTGTCTGTACAATTATGTTTTATCTCTGGTTTTTCATCTGGCCCCCAGATTGCCTATGTCAGGAAAATAAAGAAAATGGAGAAGTGGGACATTGCGGAGTTCTGGTGGTGACGAGCTACCTTTTAGCTTATATTTAGCAATTCAGCTCATAATTTATCTCTCTCTTCCAGTGATAAAATGCCTGTCTTGGTAACATGTTTGTATTTTTAAAACATTGATTATATGTATACAGTTTTGCTTTTGCTTTTTCTAATATTGGTCACTTTTCACAGACTTTGATTTGACTTCACCATTGCTTCTGTTCCTTAATATTTTTCATTTTGTTGATGGCCATGTTTTGTTGTTTTGTGCTTAGTGTTTACAGACAATTTCAGGTTTGTGTCAGAACTTTAATTCAGATTTAAATAATGCAGATATTAACCCTTTTGCTTAATGAAGACAGATATAATGTCATCCAAATTTAAGTCCTCTACTTACTAATGACATGCAAACGTCAAAAAAAAAAAAAAAAAAAAAAAAATTGCACAAACCATCAGACAAGATGGGGATCATTTTCAGCTAGTGTTCACAATATTTTTTAAAACATATTTAATGTATAGCTTTATTAATTTTGTATAGTTTTAAGTTTTTATTCTATAAAGTATGTCATTTATCTTTTTTCTGCAAGAGGAGGAGAGAGAGATGAGAGAATTTTTTTCGTGCATTTGTAACAGGCGTACTCATTTGTTTTGCTTTACATAGTTCATATTTTTATTCCATAATTACATTACTTATCTTGTTTCTGCATGCACGTGATTGGTTGGTTGGTTGGTTTTATAAAGTTAAGGTGTAACACCAAGCACTGGGGCACCAAAGGCCATTCAGCGCTTACTGTATAACTATGAAATTATAAGACGTGTTATATCACATAAAGCAGGTTTATTTCTTTGAGATAATTTACTATATTTTGAAGTGGGGCATTTTCTCCCAATAGTTCTTCAAGTGGTATATTATATATGTTGTTGGATCTTCGTTTTCTTTCAAATTTATTGCATTCAGTTAGTAGATGACGGACTGTGACCACAGTACGGCAATGGTCACAGTAAGGGGCCTGTCTTTCCTCGCCTTGCTTCATCAAGTATTTGTCGCGGTTAAGCAATGTATTCCGTCTATTCTTAATCTTGTTAATATGATATCATCCCTTCTTTGACATTGTTGTCTATTCCAAGATTTTACAGATGATTTAACCCTCTTACGCCGATTGGACGTATTAAACGTAGAGTCAAAATGTCTCCCGTATGCCGATTGGACGTATCATACGTCGGCTCAAAAAAAGTTTTTTTTTAAAAATTCACGGAAAAATTTATAGGCCTACCAGCCGAAAACTTTTGAATCACGCGCCTTGGGGGATGGTGGGAGTTCACGGATCAAGGCGTTTTGTTTACAATCGCTACACAGGCGCGCAAGCGCGAATTTCTTTCTTATCGCACTAAAAGGTATCAGTGACACTCTCAAAAAATTATTTCGTCACTTTGACATAATTTTTGCACCATTTTAAATTATCCTTTACATGAAGTATTATATATGAAAATGTGCGCAATTTCATGTAAAATACAACAAAAAAATACTCATGATTGTAGCTTTTATTAGTTTCGAAATATTTTCATATAAATAACGTTAAGTGCAAAAATTTAAACTTTCGGTCAACTTTGACTCTACTGAAATGGTCGAAAACGCAATTGTAAGCTAAAACTCTTATATTCTAGTAATATTCAATCATTTACCTTCATTTTGCAACGACTTGGAAGTCTCTAGCACAATATTTCGATTATGGTGAATTTATGAAAAAAAAAAAAAAAAAAATTTCCTTACGTCCGCGGTGGTAACTCTCCGAAAAAATCAGAATTTTTTTGTGCGACTGTCGAAATGTTTGCACCATTTAAAATTAGCTGTTACATAGAGTTTTATACATGAAAATTTGTGCAATTTCATGTAGAATACAACTAAAAATGATTGAAGGTGTAGCTTTTCTGCTTTTTTTTCGAAATATTTGCATATAAATCACGACAATAGAAAAAAAAACAAAAAAAAACCACGTTCGGTCAAATTTGACTCTACCGAAATAGTTGAAAAAACGCAATGTAAGCTAAAACTCTTACGGCTAGTAATATTCCGTCATTTTTACTTATTTGAAACAAATTTGAAGTCTCTAGAACAATATTGTGATTTATGGTGAATTTTTTGAAAATATATTTACCTTCACTCCGCACGCCGATTCGCGGCCGCAGTCTCTGAAATACGTACATCGCATTATCCTAATATTTGCTCCTTTTCATATTAGCTGTTTTATAGAGTTTCATATATCAAAATGTGCGCAAATTCATGAATACAATAATAAATAATTGAAGGTTGTAGCTTTTTCCATATCCGAAATATGTGCATATAAAAAAAAAAATTATAATAAAAATTTTTGACATTTGGTCAAATTTAACTCGTCCGAAATGGTCAAAATCTGGCAATTCTAATCTAAAACTCTTACAATATCGTAATATTCAATCATTTGTCTTAATTTTGAAACAAATTGGAAGTCTCTAGAACAATATTTAGAATTACGGTGAATTTTTGAAAATAACATTTTTTTACGTCCGCACGTTACGAATTCGTACATCATTTGTGATAATATTTTTCCGGTGTTGCTTTATTGTTTTTACTAAGATGTAGATATATCAAAATGATTGCAATTTAGTGTAAAATACAACGGAAAAAAAGTAACTCGTTTGCTTTGACCGTTTTTTGCAGAGCGTGATTTGAATACAATTATCTATGAACAATTTTTTTTTTCGCTACCATGTATCGCATATTTATATATGCATGATATTCTTTTTCATTTTCTGATGATTGCATACTAAACTTTAGGCAATTAAAAAAATGAGCCAAAAATGAAAACTCGTTAATCTTCAAAACTAAGCGCGCTGTGATTTTTTGAAAAAAATTATTTTTTCTGCTTCGCGCTCACTCCAAACCGGCGCCGGCATACGGGAGAGGTTTTGATTTTTAGGGCTTCGGCGTAAGAGGGTTAATATGCTTTAATTTATGATTCAATTCTAGCCATTCTTTTCCCATTTTGATTGACAGTATTCATTTATTGTCGTTTAATGTCATTGTAAGGTATTTGTATTTTTTTTGATAGACTCCTTTATTTTTTACTGCCTTTTTGGCTTCTTTATCCACCTCTTCATTACCCTTTATGCCCACATGGGAAGGGACCCTACATAGTTTTATATTTATAGATTTCCGTTTTACTATTATATCTATCCACTCCCTTGTTTCTTCAATTACGGGATGAGAAGCTGTGTATTGTCTTAGCGCTTCTAAAGCACTATAAGAATCCGTGTATATTACAAAGGTATCGTTTGCCTTTCCCACCATAAAGGTATGTTTTATAGCCTCTAATATAGCATTTATCTCTGCAGTGAATATCGAGCATATTTTTGGAATTTTTTCCTTTATTTTTATATTTTTTGTTACTACAGCATAGCCTACACCCTCCTTCGACTTGGAACCATCCGTATAAATACTGATGTCCCGTTTATGTTTTTCCTGGTGTGACAGAAATTCACTCCTTAATTGTGCATCTATTACCTTCTTCTTAAATGATTTTTCACACATTTCTAATTTAGCATGTCTCCACGGAGGTATTTTAGGAGTGGTTATTTTTGATATGCTACTTGTTCCTAATTTTAGATGTTCTATATCAGGTTTTAATCTATTCTCCAATGGTTTAGAGGCTCTTGGTTTATTGTCATAATTATTTGTTATGTTCTTCATATATTTGGTGTTTGGATTATCATTAAGGTTATTTATTGTAGCTATATATTTTAATCCCATTTATTCTCTTCGTACTTTCAGGGGATCTATTCCTGCTTCTACATACAGACTTTCCATGGGGGAAGTTCTGTAGGCTCCAGTGCATAGTCTGATACCTATGTTATGTATGACATCCATTTTTGTTAATAGGGTTTTAGAAGCACTACCATATACTTGACATGCATAATCAAGTTTACTTAGACAAATAGCCTTATATACTTTTATCAGAGAGGTTCTATCAGCACCCCAGTCATTATGCGCAATTACTTTTATTATATTTAAGGATTTTCTCACTTTTATTGCCAGTTGTTCTATATGTTCTTTAAATGTAAGTTTTTTATCAAGTATTACACTGAGGAATTTTATCTCATCATCATATTCAATTATATCATTATTTATGAATAAAGTAGGAATTAATTCCTGTTTTCTTGATCTTGTAAATCTGACTGCTTTAGTTTTTTGCGGTGAAAATTTAAAACCCTTGTTATCGGCCCATTTTTTTGTTTTTTTATCCTATTTATGGCTGCTTGCAATCTGTGGTTATGTCCAGCACTTTTTCAACCGCTATTTAACATGACGAACAGTCATCTAACAAAAAGGGATCCTTTGGACTCCTGGTGGGATCATTTCCATTTAATATCCTTAAAATTTATTGCTATTGCAAACAACGCCACGTTAGTAGACACTACTTGAGGGATTCCTGCCTCCCTGGTAAAATTATTCCGAGATTTCTGCCCCACTTTGACTTTTATATATCTTTCAGATAGGAATTCCCTAATATATTCATATAAATTGCCTCCTATTCCCATTCTATTCAATTTTTTTAAAATCCCTCCCCTCCAGGTGGTATCATATGCTTTCTCTAAATAAAAAAATACTCCTATTGTTTGTTTTTTACCAACCATTGCATTTTGTATCTCTCTTGTAATCATTAAGAGGGGATCTATGGTACTTTAATTTTTTCCTGATCCAAACTGTCTGTTTGACAATAGCTGTTTATTTTCTAATACCCATATTAATCTGTTATTCACCATTTTTTCAAATATCTTACTTAGACAACTAGTAAGGGCTATTGGCCTATAGCTGTTTGGTGACTCTGGGTCTTTTCCTGGTTTTAAGCCTGGTATGATTAAAGATTCTTTCCAGGTTTTAGGCTTGCGTGGTGATGTAGTGCCATAATTCATTTAAAATTTCTAAATAAAAAGGTTTTGCCTTTCATCTTTGGTAGATTTATTTACCATTTCATAATTCTAATGTTGTCTTCCCTGGAGCTGTTGGACTTGCAAGTTTCAGGACATTTTCCAGTTCTTCCTCCATGGTAAAGGAAGATTATAGATTTCCTGATTATTAGATTTTAGTTGGTATTGGGACATAATTTTTTTTTATTTTTAATTGGAATGTTTCTTTTGTACTAACTTCGAGATACATAGAATGGTTTTGGCGGGTAAAGCATTTACCCAATTCAATTTGCTACTGAGTTTTCGCGGTTTTGAAATGTAGTTAGCTTTTCGTACTTTTAATGCATGGTAATGGTTATGGCCGATAAGCTACCCTGCAGGTTTATTATTTATTTTCTTCCAGATTTCTTGTCTTGAGTTTTAGAATTTATATTATTAATATATTTTTTCCATGAATTTCTTTTGGCTATTTTGAATATTCTTTTCTGCTTTGCTTTAGCTCTTAAATATGCAATTCTATTGGCATCACTTTATGTCTCAGATATCTTCTAAGCATGTTCTCGTTATCTTCCTTGCTGCTTTACATTCCTCATTCCACCAGGGTACCAGTGGTCTAGTCGATTGCCTGAGGTAACTGGAATAGTTTCATTTGCTTTATCATCTCTTGTTTTTACTAGATGTTCATAAGCATCTATGTGGTTTGTAAAGTCAAATAGTTTTTTTTGTTAATCACCGTTTTCTCTTTATATAAATTCCAATTTGCTTCCTCCATTTTCCTCTTCGGTACATGTGTTATATTATTGTATTATTTTTTAGCTCAATTTGTATTGGCCAGTGGTCACTCCCAAACAAATTATTATTTACTTTCCAACTGAAATCTGTGGGCAATTTCTGGGGAACATAAAGTGATGTATATTGCAGATGTAGGTATTAGATAAACATCAATCTTGTTTGAGAACCATCATTTAAAATAATCAAATTTTTGTTATCTATAAAATCTAGGAGAATATTTCCTCTCCTGTCAGATGATGTACTTCCCCACACGGGATGTTTGGCGTTGAAATCACCTACTAATAAGTAAGGTTTTGGTAATTGTTCTATTAGATTTTCTAAATCTTCCACTTGTAATGGTCTATTATTTCCAAGATGATCTATTAAGTGACCTTCTAAAGACGGTTCCATATATATTGAGCATATTGTTATTTTTTTTCCAGGAATACTTGAACTGCACATGCCTGTATTACAGACTTAATCCTAACAGGTTGGCATTTAATTGAAGAATGTGTTATGATTGCATTTCCTCCTTGGCTGTTGTCATTTAAAATTTGTGTTGATTTCCACACTATATAATTTATGCCAGCATTGAGAACATTGTTACCTATTTTTGTTTCCTGTAAGCAAATGAGATTTGCATTACATTCTCTAATTAATGATTTTAAGTTTTCATTATTTGATACATATCCTCTAATATTCCACTGTAAAATAGACATTGTTTTAATATCTTTATTTGTTTTCCTGAACTTTGAATTTTATTGTAGTTGTATAATTTTGCTGTACTTTGTTCTTCTTTTGGTGGGTGATGTATTTCTGCTATTGTTTTCTTTATTGGCTGTAGAGTCTCAGATGTTCTTTTTATTAGAGGTGCATTTAAATGGCTTTTGATCTTGGGTTCTATTTCAATACTTTCTTCAATTTTATCTGATGTTTTAACTTTCTCTTTTATTTGGGTTTCTCTTTTTTCGTTTTTTGTTTGCAAGCAATTTTCGTTGACTTTGTCTTCTCGGTATTCATTTTTTTCCATATAGATTTTGGGTCTTACTGATTGTTTAATTTGTTTTTAGGATTTGGGTGGGGTTGTTTCAAATAGTCTTTTTTTGTCTTTTGACTTAGCTCTTGTATTTTGCTTGTCCTCCAAATTCATCATGTCTTCTTGCATTTCTGGTGTTGGTAATATAATATATAAATTTGCGTTGCTTATATGTTCTGTAGCTTCCGAGCTTGAATTTTGGGCCTTTATGTATATTATGAATATTTTCAGTTTGATTTATACTGTGCAATTTTGTAGGAATTTGGTTTTGCGCTTCTTAATTTACTACCTCTTTATAGGTGATTTTCCTTGCTGGGTCTTGTAAACCTCTTACTTTTAGTTATATCTTAGCTTCTCTTAGTGACATTCCACTTCTTTCTTGTAAGATTTTTAATTCAGTATTGTATAAGTAATATGCGCATTCCTTTGATCTTGAGTGGTGATTCTGACCACAATTTATGCAAATTGGGTTTTCACAGTCCCATTTTGTTGTGTGGTTGTATGATCCACAACATGCACATCTTGGAACTTCTCTACAAATTTTATTTGAATGGCCGTATTTACTACATGATTTGCATTGTAGTGGTTTGGGGATATATGGTCTTATCTCTCTCGTCTGCCCTAATACTTTAATTGTTAAAGGGAGTTCATTTCCTTCAAGCTATTTTTAAATTTATTTTTGAATTTTTCCTACTTGGGATATCATAGATGTCACATTCTTCAATGTTTTTGTAACTTTTCCTAAGTGAGTCCATCAACATATTCTTATCTATTAATTCGTCGTCATTATTTGGCAGGATTATTGTACCACAAATACTATTAAGTTTATTATGCTTGGTGACTTATTTTTGTGTTATCTATGTTCGTAATTTGTAAGTAATTTTCTGATTGGGCTTTAGTAGTGGTTTCCACTATCCATGTATTTGTTTGTGTTTGACGAAATTTTGTGTTTTCTGTTGGATATCTGGTCAGTAAATAATTTTATAATTTGAAATTTTGTTTTCACTTTCTATTGTCAAAAATCTTGTCCAACTGTCTGTTCCAAAAAGTGATTCAAATAAAGCTAGAGAAGGGCTAGGCTGGAATTTTCTTTTGACAAATCTTTTTGGCCTAGTAAAAGGCTCCATAGTTGCTATATTTTGGGGTGAAGTGTCCAAAAGGGTGTCCTTGTTCATTTCCAGGGTCAAATGGGAATTTAGTGTCATGGGGTCACATTTTCCGGGGGACTGAGTTCCAAAGTCAATTTCCATTTTCCATTTTTTTTTTTTTTGAAATTACAGAGAAACCAACTGCAAGTCATTGGAAAAAACTGGGTCTCCTCTCAAAAGACTTCCCCCTCACAAGACGCATAGCAGATACAACTCCCATATGTCCACTCCCTACCCTACCCCGAAGGGATGGCTCTATCATAACATGATTGGCTCAAGTGGTAAGCAAAACCCGCTTGATAGAACTGAGGGCATAGCTAGTACGCAATCATCCCCACACATGTTCACATTTTAGGAGGGCAATCCGGATTAAACTTGCGACCGAGAGTCCTACCGTGGAGACTATACCTCCGGATTCCCGTAGGCAAGTCCCACACCCCCAATGGTAGTCCCGCCCCAATAAATATTTATGTGGAATCACATCAATATCCTCAGGGTCCAAACATATTCGAGCGGCGGACCAAACCACTATAGTCCCTGCCATTTGGATCAAGGTAAAGCCTAAGTTCAGAGACCCAGCTCCTACCTAACCTGCACGAGGGTTTTAGTGAAGAGGAGGAGGACAGCTAGGGGGAGCAACTGAGCGAGAGAAAGTAAGAGATTGGAAGATGATCAAGTAAGAGAAAAATTGAGACATTTAGATTCAAACTAGGAGATAATTCTCCCAGATCGAAAGACCCTCTTGCCCGTCTACGCAGTTTCAAACCATAGGTTGGAAATGCGTAACTCCGTCAAGGCAGTCTCAAATCAAGAGGGTGCATGCATGAGAGAGAGAGAGAGAGACTTGACTGGATGGCGCTTATTTTACAGAAAACATGATGTTACTTTGTCACTCATTTTTTCATGTGTTCCTTGGTGTAATTATAATGTTTACATTACAAAAAACCACATTTATGTGAGTATTATAAATTGACAATAATGACTATTGCAAATATTTTTTGGAGGAAAGTGCAAAATTTTCACATATATCATAGTTCTACCCATTATTTTATCTACATCAGTTATTTTTGGTGGGTACTATTTCTGTGCCATTGTATAGAGCAATCATTCAACTGTAATATGAAACAAAATTGAGCAGTTTGCCTTGAAAACTGTCAGAGCTACTTGTCTTTGAACAAAAAGTTGTACACATTGTAAAACTTTTTTTGCACATCGCGTGGGGGACTGGCACTTTTCTTTTGGAAAAGGCAGCACAGCATGGTCATTAATTACAGCTTTTTGCATTGTAGCTAATTTACCTAGGTGTGCTATGACTAAAAAATGAAGACACTATTGCAATTAATTTTGTTTTGGTAGATTATTTGAGGAAAATTGCAAAATATTTATATCATGATTTTTACTCATTATTTCATTTACATTATAGTTACTTTAGGGTATTTGTTGATGCCATTGTATAGAATATTTATTCAGCTAAAATATGAAAGAAAATGGAGCTGTGTACTTTGAAAATTGTCAGAGATATGCATCTTTGAACAAATAGTAGGCATAAACATTTTTACTCTTACTGCTCGAGACACCGTCATTGCACACTGACGTTAATGTGATGCTGTACTTTCTAAGTACTATGAATTTTAATATGCTATACATTTCATACTGGATTTGTTGAATGCAGTAATAGTAAGTTATAACTCCCAGTGGTAAATGAATGTGGCCACTCTTGTAGAATGGTATAACTTTAACTCATGTATTGTATATAGTATGTACCAAAATGGATTGAAAGTACTGTACTATTTGTAATATGATTATTGGTAAAGAGAACTTTTTAATATTCAGAGTTAAGTAACTTGGCTTCATGTAAAATTTCTTTTGAACATAAGCTTAGATATGTCTGTGACCTCTTTAGTTTGTAGCTCCAAAGGAGACTATGTCTTCTGAATACAAGATAGCGAGAAATTATACAATTTTGGTGGCAAATATTTTTTGTTAAAGAAATTATTTCAAGTTATTCCATTGCATTTAAATGAGACTTTTCATGTTCTTGAACATAATTAAGCAAGGTTCATTGTGGTCCCAGGCTTATGTCAAAGTGAAATGATTAGGTATTTTTTGTCACTGATGTTCTCACGAATCTAAAGTTGAAGTTCTCTTCCAGGTGTAGTTTGTTAAAATTGGAAAGAACAATAGAAGAAAAGGCCTAGTGCCACCACCCAAGATGCTGGCCCTATGGAACTGCACTGGTGCTGTGCTACTTGAGTCTCCCCTGCTGTCCTGCTGCCAGAGGACCCATAATACATAGCTGTAGACATTTCACGACAAGTGTTGTGTCGTGTTTCTTCTCTTGAGTGCAATTTGAAGTATGGGTTATGACAGCTGTTTGTTTACTTGCAACTTTTCATAACTTAGACATTATCCAGTTTGTTAATATTTGGTCTATTAGGTATCTCTAAGAAGCTTCGTAACAGTGTAGAGGTTAAGATGCTGCTGAAATTTTTTCTCTCGCTGATAGTTTTTGATATTGCTGAACTTAAAACTCTTAACCCTCTTACGCCGATTAGACGTATTAAAAGTCGAGTCAAAATGTCTCCCGTATGCCGATTGGACGTATCATACGTCGGCCTCAAAAAAGTTTTTTTTTAAAATTCGCGGAAAAATACTTTAGGCCTACCAGCCGAAAACTTTTGAATCACGCGCCTTGGGGGATGTGGGAGTTCACGGGTCAAGGCATTGTTTTGTTTACAATCGCTACGCAGGCGCGCAAGCGCGAATTTCTTTCGTATCGCACTAAAAAGTATCAGTGACACATCTCAAAAATTATTTCGTCACTTTGACATAATTTTTTGCACCATTTTAAATTATCCTTTACATGAAGTATTATATATGAAAATGTGCGCAATTTCATTTAAAATACAACAAAAAAATACTCATGATTGTAGCTTTTATCAGTTTTTGTAAATTATTTCATATAAATAACGATAAGTGCAAAAATTTCAACCTTCGGTCAACTTTGACTCTACCAAAATGGTCGAGAAACGCAATTGTAAGCTAAAGTTCTTATATTATAGTAATATTCAATCATTTGCCTTCCTTTTGCAACAAATTGGACGTCTCTAGCACAATATTTCGATTTATGGTGAATTTATGAAAAAAAATTTTCTTTACGTTCGTGCGATAACTCTTCCGATAAATTTTTGTCGTGCGATTGTCCTGTTTGCACCCTTTTTAAATTTGCCGTTACATAAAGTTTTATTTTATATTGGAAATGTGCGCAATTTCATGCACAATACAACAAAAAACAACCCATGGTTGTAGCTTTTATCAGTTTCGAAATTTTTTTCATATAAATAACCTTAAGTGCAAAAATTTAAACTTTCGGTCAACTTTGACTA
>NC_087220.1:58614743-58638059 GCF_015104395.2 Macrobrachium nipponense
ATACAGATGGCTCTAGATATTGATATCTGAGGCAAAGCAAGTGTCTCTGTAATTTTCAGTGACTCACGTAGCGCTATAGATGCAAATAGGACAGTATAAATCAGGAACCAAATAGTACAGGAAATTCAAATAAAAATTCATCAACTCCTCCAATCAGGAATATCAATGGAAATATGTTGGATCCCAGCACACGTGGAATAAAAGGAAATGAATATGCGACTCTGCTGCCAAATTAGCCTGCACTATCCCTCCAACAATTTCATATGCCCCAGTGTCAGACTGGGTAAAATCAGTTAAAACATTAATTTACCAGGATTGGAAAGAAGAATGGGCCTCGGTGCCAACAACAAACAAAACTTAAAAATATAAAACTGAAGTCTATGCATGGAGGACATCCTCACAGAGGAAAGGGCAAAAGAGGTGAATCCTAGCAAGGCTACGTATAGGACACACAAGATTCTCACATGGTCACTTGATGTCAACACCACATGCTGACCCAGTGAAATGTAACAGATGTCAAACACCCATGACAGTACAGCATTTGCTTGTTGAGTGCCCAATTGGACCAGCAAAGATCTATTTATCTGCGGAGTTCAGAAATGAAAATATTCTTGCGGAAGCAGGATTTTTCAATTAATAAAATCATAATTTTTTTAAATAAGACGGGTTTCTCAAATAAAGTCTAATTTTTTTTTTTTTTTTTTTTTTTTTTTTTTTTTTTTTTTTTTTTTTTTTTTTTGAGAACCAGCCCGAGAAGAGTCTACTTGAGACTCAGAGGTCTGGAAAACTAACACCTATTAATAATAATAACAAAGTATCGTTTGCCTTTCCCACCATAAAGGTATGTTTTATAGCCTCTAATATAGCATTTATCTCTGCTGTGAATATCGAGCATATATTTGGAATTTTTTCCTTTATTTTTATATTTTTTGTTACTTCAGCATAGCCTACACCCTCCTTCGACTTGGAACCATCCGTATAAATACTAATGTCCCGTTTATGTTTTTCCTGGTGTGACAGAAATTCACTCCTTAATTGTGCATCTATTACCTTCTTATTAAATGATTTTTCACACATTTCTATTTTAGCATGTCTCCACAGAGGTATTTTAGGAGTGGTTATTTTTTATATGCTACTTGTTCCTAATTTTAGATGTTGTATATCAGGTTTTAATCTATTCTCCAATGGTTTAGAGGCTCTTGGTTTATTGTCATAATTATTTGTTATGTTCTTCATATATTTGGTGTTTGGATTATCATTAAGGTTATTTATTGTAGCTATATATTTTAATCCCATTTCTTCTCTTCGTACTTTCAGGGGATCTATTCCTGCTTCTACATACAGACTTTCCATGGGGGAAGTTCTGTAGGCTCCAGTGCATAGTCTGATACCTATGTTATGTATGACATCCATTTTTGTTAATAGGGTTTTAGAAGCACTACCATATACTTGACATGCATAATCAAGTTTACTTAGACAAATAGCCTTATATACTTTTATCAGAGAGGTTCTATCAGCACCCCAGTCATTATGCGCAATTACTTTTATTACATTTAAGGATTTTCTCACTTTTATCGCCAGTTGTTCTATATGTTCTTTAAATGTAAGTTTTTTATCAAGTATTACACTGAGGAATTTTATCTCATCATCATATTCAATTATATCATTATTTATGAATAAAGTAGGAATTAATTCCTGTTTTCTTGATCTTGTAAATCTGACTGCTTTAGTTTTTTGCGGTGAAAATTTAAAACCCTTGTTATCATCCCATTTTTTTTATCCTATTTATGGCTGCTTGCAATCTGTTGGTTATGTCCAGCGCTTTTTCACTGCTACTATACATGACGAAGTCATCTACAAAAAGGGATCCTTGGACTCCTGGTGGGATCATTTCCATTATCTTATTTATTGCTATTGCAAACAACGCCATGCTTAGTACACTACCTTGAGGGATTCCTTCCTCCTGGATAAATGATTCAGAGATTTCTGCCCCCACTTTGACTTTTATATATCTTTCAGATAGGAATTCCCTAATATATTCATATAAATTGCCTCCTATTCCCCATTCTATCAATTTTTTTAAAATCCCTCCCCTCCAGGTGGTATCATATGCTTTCTCTAAATCAAAAAATACTCCTATTGTTTGTTTTTTACCAACCATTGCGTTTTGTATCTCTCTTGTAATCATTAAGAGGGGATCTATGGTACTTTTATTTTTCCTGAATCCAAACTGTCTGTTTGACAATAGCTGTTTATTTTCTAATACCCATATTAATCTGTTATTCACCATTTTTTCAAATATCTTACTTAGACAACTAGTAAGGGCTATTGGCCTATAGCTGTTTGGTGACTCTGGGTCTTTTCCTGGTTTTAAGCCTGGGATGATTAAAGATTCTTTCCAGGTTTTAGGCATGCTGTGAGAGTGCCATAATTCCTTTAAAATTTCTAATAAAAAGGTTTTGCTTTCATCTGGTAGATTTTTTACCATTTCATATCTAATGTTGTCTTCCCCTGGAGCTGTTGGACTTGCAAGTTTCAGGACATTTTCCAGTTCTTCCATGGTGAAAGGAAGATTATAGATTTCCTTATTATTAGATTTTATTGGTATTGGGACATAATTTTTTATTTTTAATTGGAATTTCTTTGTATAATTCGAGATACTAGATGCTTTGGCGAAGCATTTACCCAATTCATTTGCTACTAGTTTGGGGTTTGAAATGTAGTTGTTTTCTACTTTTAATGTAGGTAATGGTGCTGGCCGATATCTACCCTGCAGTTTATTTATTTTCTTCCAGATTTCTTTGTCTTGAGTTTTAGAATTTATATTATTAATATATTTTTTCCATGAATTTCTTTTGGCTATTTTGAATATTCTTTTCTGCTTTGCTTTAGCTCTCAAATATGCAATTCTATTGGCATCACATTTATGTCTCAGATATCTTCTAAAGCATATTCTCGTAATCTTCCTTGCTGCTTTACATTCCTCATTCCACCAGGGTACCAGTGGTCTAGTCGGATTGCCGGAGGTAACTGGAATAGTTTCATTTGCTTTATCATCTATTGTTTTTACTAGATGTTCATAAGCATCTATGTGGTTTGTAAAGTCAAATAGTTTTTTTGTTAATCACCGTTTTCTCTTTATATAAATTCCAATTTGCTTCCTCCATTTTCCTCTTCGGTACATATGTTATATTAGTATTATTTTTTAGCTCAATTTGTATTGGCCAGTGGTCACTCCCAAATAAATTATTATTTACTTTCCAACTGAAATCTGTGGCAATTTCTGGGGAACATAAAGTGATGTCTATTGCAGAGGTGCTATTATGATAAACATAGAATCTTGTTGGAGAACCATCATTTAAAATGATAAAATTTTTGTTATCTATAAAATCTAGGAGAATATTTCCTCTCCTGTCAGATGATGTACTTCCCCACATGGGATGTTTGGCATTGAAGTCACCTACTAATAAGTAAGGTTTTGGTAATTGTTCTATTAGATTTTCTAAATCTTCCACTTGTAATGGTCTATTATTTCCAAGATGATCTATTAAGCGACTTTCTAAAGACTGTTCCATATATATTGAGCGTATTGTTTTTTTTTTTTTCAGGAATACTTGAACTGCACATGCCTGTATTACAGACTTAATCCTAACAGGTTGGCATTTAATTGAAGAATGCGTTATGATTGCATTTCCTCCTTGGCTGTTGTCATTTAAAATTTGTGTTGATTGCCACACTTTATAATTTATGCCAGCATTGAGAACATTGTTACCTATTTTTGTTTCCTGTAAGCAAATGATATTTGCATTACATTCTCTAATTAATGATTTTAAGTTTTCATTATTTGATACATATCCTCTAATATTCCACTGTAAAATAGACATTGTTTTAATATCTATTTGTTTTCCTGAACTTTGAATTTTATTGAAGTTGTATAATTTTGCTGTACTTTGTTCTTCTTTTGGTAGGTGATGTATTTCGGCTATCGTTTTCTTTATTGGCTGTAGAGTCTCAGATGTTCTTTTTATTAGAGGTGCATTTAAATGGCTTTTGATCTTGGGTTCTATTTCAATACTTTCTTCAATTTTATCTGATGTTTTAACTTTCTCTTTTATTTGGGTTTCTCTTTTTTCATTTTTTGTTTGCAAGCAATTTTCGTTGACTTTGTCTTCTCGGTATTCATTTTTTTCCATATAGATTTTGGGTCTTACTGATTGTTTAATTTGTTTTTTGGATTTGAGTGGGGTTGTTTCAAGTAGTCTTTTTTTTGTCTTTTGACTTAGCTCTTGTATTTTGCTTGTCCTCCAAATTCATCATGTCTTCTTGCATTTCTGGTGTTGGTAATATATTATATAAATTTGTGTTGCTTATATGTTCTGTAGCTTCCGAGCCTGAATTTTGGGCCTTTATATTATGAGTATTTTCAGTTTGATTTATACTGTGCAATTTCGTAGGAATTTGGTTTTGCGCTTCTTTATTTACTACCTCTTTATATGTGATTTTCCTTGCTGGGTCTTGTAAACCTCTTACTTTTAGTTATATCTTAGCTTCTCTTAGTGACATTCCACTTCTTTCTTGTAAGATTTTTAATTCAGTATTGTATAAGTAATATGCACATTCCTTTGATCTTGAGTGGTGATTCTGACCACAATTTATGCAAATTGGGTTTTCACAGTCCCATTTTGTTGTGTGGTTGTATGATCCACAACATGCACATCTTGGAACTTCTCTACAAATTTTATTTGAATGGCCATATTTACTACATGATTTGCATTGTAGTGGTTTGGGGATATATGGTCTTATCTCTCTCGTCTGCCCTAATACTTTAATTGTTAAAGGGAGTTCATTTCCTTCAAATTTCAATTTAGCTATTTGTAAATTTATTTTTGAATTTTTCCTACTTGGGATATCATAGATGTCACATTCTTCAATGTTTTTGTATCTTTTCTTAAGTGAGTCCATCAACATAAGAATATTCTTATCTATTAATTCGTCGTCATTATTTGGCAGGATTATTGTACCACAAATACTATTAAGTTTATTATGCTTGGTGACTTTTATTTTTGTGTTATCTATGTTCGTAATTTGTAAGTAATTTTCTGATTGGGCTTTAGTAGTGGTTTCCATTATCCATGTATTTGTTTGTGTTTGACGAAATTTCATGTTTTCTGTTGGATATCTGGTCAGTAAATAATTTTCTAATTTGAAATTTGAAATTTTGTTTTCACTTTCTATTGTCAAAAATCTTGTCCAACTGTCTGTTCCAAAAAGTGATTCAAATAGAGCTAGAGAAGGGCTAGGCTGGAATTTTCTTTTGACAAATGTTTTTGGCCTAGTAAAAGGCTCCATAGTTGCTACATTTTGGGTTGAAGTGTCCAAAAGGGTGTCCTTGTTCATTTCCAGGGTCAAATGGGAATTTAGTGTCATGGGGTCACATTTTCCGGGGGACTGAGTTCCATAGTCAATTTCCATTTTCCATTTTTTTTTGAAATTACAGAGAAACCAACTGCAAGTCATGGGAAAAACTGGGTCTCCTCTCAAAGACTTCCCCCTCACCAAAGACACATAGCAGATACCAACTCCCATATGTCCACTCCCTACCCTACCCCGAAGGGATGGCTCTATCATAACATGATTGGCTCAAGTGTAAGCAAAACCCACTTGATAGAACTGAGGGCATAGCTAGTATGCAATCATCCCCACTCATGTTATTTTAGAGGGCAATCCGGATAAATTGCCGAGAGTCCTACCGTGGAGACTATACCTCCCCGGATTCCGTAGGCAAGTCCCCCACATGTAGTCCCGCCGCCCCAATAAATATTTATGTGGAATCACATCGATATCCTCAGGGTCCAAACATATTCGAGCGACGGACCAAACCACTATAGTCCCTGCCATTTGGATCAAGGTAAAGCCTAAGTTCAGAGACCCAGCTCCTACCTAACCTGCACGAGGGTTTTAGTGAAGAGGAGGAGGACAGCTAGGGGGAGCAACTGAGCGAGAGAAAGTAAGAGATTGGAAGATGATCAAGTAAGAGAAAAATTGAGACATTTAGTTTCAAACTAGGAGATAATTCTCCCAGTTCGAAAGCCCTCTTGCCCGCTACGCAGTTTCAACCATAGGTTGGAAATGCGTAACTCCGTCAAGGCAGTCTCAAATCAAGAGGGTGCATGCACGTGAGAGAGAGAGAGAGAGAGAGAGAGAGAGAGAGAGAGAGAGAGAGAGAGAGAGAGAGAGACACTTGACTGGATGTCGCTTATTTTACAGAAAACATGATGTTACTTTGTCACTCATTTTTTCATGTGTTCCTTGGTGTAATTATAATGTTTACATTACAAAATACCACATAATTATGTGAGTATTATGAATTGACAATAATGACTATTGCAAATATTTTTTGGAGGAAAGTGCAAAATTTTCACATATATCATAGTTTCTACCCATTATTTTATCTACATCAGTTATTTTTGGGTACTATTTCTGTGCCATTGTATAGAGCAATCATTCAACTGCAATATGAAACAAAATTGAGCAGTTTACCTTGAAAACTGTCAGAGCTACTTGTCTTTGAACAAAAAAGTTGTACACGTTGTAAAACTTTTTTGCACATCGCGTGGGTGACTGGCACTTTTCTTTTGGAAAAGGCAGCACAGCATGGTCATTAATTTGTTCATATTTTCGTTGCTATAATTACAGCTTTTTGCATTGTAATAACTAGCTAATTTACCTAGGTGTGCTATGACCAAAAAATGAAGACTTTATTGCAATTAATTTTATTTTGGTAGATTATTTGAGGAAAATTGCAAAATATTTACCTATATCATGATTTTTACTCATTATTTCATTTACATTATAGTTACTTTAGGGTATTTGTTGATGCCATTGTATAGAATATTTATTCAGCTAAAAAATGAAAGAAAATGGAGCTGTGTACTTTGAAAATTGTCAGAGATATGCATCTTTGAACAAATAGTAGGCATAAACATTTTTACTCTTACTGCTCGAGTCACCGTCATTGCACACAGACATAACTGTTTACAAGTCATGAGCAAAAGGGTTAATGTGATGATGTACTTTCTAAGTACTATGAATTTTAATATGCTATACATTTCATACTGGATTTGTTGAATGCAGTAATAGTAAGTTATAACTCCCAGTGGTAAATGAATTTGGCCACTCTTGTAGAATGGTATAACTTTAACTCATGTATTGTATATAGTATGTACCAAAATGGATTGAAAGTACTGTACTGTTTGTAATATGATTATTGGTAAAGAGAACTTTTTAATATTCAGAGTTAAGTAACTTGGCTTCATGTAAAATTTCTTTTGAACATAAGCTTAGATATGTCTGTGACCTCTTTAGTTTGTAGCTCCAAAGGAGACTGTGTCTTCTGAATACAAGATAGCGAGAAATTATACAATTTTGGTGGCAAATATTTTTTGTTAAAGAAATTATTTCAAGTTATTCCATTGCATTTAAATGAGACTTTTCATGTTCTTGAACATAATTAAGCAAGGTTCATTGTGGTCCCAGGCTTATGTCAAAGTGAAATGATTAGGTATTTTTTGTCACTGATGTTCTCACGAATCTAAAGTTGAAGTTCTCTTCCAGGTGTAGTTTGTTAAAATTGGAAAGAACAATAAAAGAAAAGGCCTAGTGCCACCACCCAAGATGCTGGCCCTATGGAACTGCACTGGTGCTACTTGAGTCTCCCCTGCTGTCCTGCTGCCAGAGGACCCATAATACATAACTGTAGACATTTCAGGCAAACTCACACGACAAGTGTTGTGTTGTGTTTCTTCTCTTGAGTGCAATTTGAAGTATGGTTTATGACAGCTGTTTGTTTACTTGCAACTTTTCATAACTTAGACATTATCCAGTTTGTTAATATTTGGTCTATTAGGTATCTCTAAGAATCTTCGTAACAATGTAGAGGTTAAGATGCTGCTGAAATTTTTTCTCTCACTGATAGTTTTTATTATTGCTGAACTTAAAACTCTTAACGATGTATGAAATGTCACGGAACTAGTGATGATCTTCTTGACACGAGAACTTGAGAAAAACTGTTGAGTCGCAGTTGTAACCTGTCCAACTGTCAGATTTTTCAAGTTCCACCCATCTAATGTGGAGCAAAGTTCCCTTTAAAAGTATGACTGAAGAAGGAACAAATATACTTAGTTTTTTTAAACTTTTTTCAGTGATCTAAGACCATTTTTGATATTGCAGTTTCATAGTTCCCTAGGAGACCTTTTGCCATGCAGATTGGTTCCTTAGTTAAATTATGACTGACGTACCGAGTGCTGTTCCTAGAAAGTATTGGTTTAAACACCAGTAAAGTATTTGGATAACTTTACCATAGAAGTGAAAAACTTTATTTTTATAAGCTGATCTGCAGGGGTAATTTAGTTTTGCTGTTAGCCAAATTTCTGTAGTATATGCATAAACTATATTAGTCTGGTTATGAAAATAGAATTCTCAGATAGAAAATTCAAGCTGTAGGTCTTCTGGTAGTTTGATGTAAGAATATTTGGCCAAACAGAGTATACTTTGCTGTTGAGATGCATTATTTGCCAGAATACATATGAGTGCATTTCAAATTTGACCCTCACTGTCTGTCACATAGCACTGTTTTTATAAATGAGTGGATTGATTATTATGGAATATTTCTCAGTTTTGTGAGAGATCTTTTATTAATTTGATGTGAATGTTGAATATTGTGGTGTGTTTAATTAAGCCTTAAATTAGGTAATGCTGTATTTAGAGCATGTGAGTGTTGTAATTGGCTTGAAATCTGTTTATTACATTGCATCTGAAGAAACGTTGTAAAGCCATAAATAAGGATGTGAAAGGAAAAATCATTCATTCTAGGGTCTTTTTGTTTACAAATGTCACATGTCCCATGATGGGCACAGGAAGAGTTTTGGGTACATTTTCTTATATTTAGGTTTTTAAAATCATTCTAGAAAGGAGTCATTATCACTCTATATATGTCCAAGTTTTATTCGCATGCAGTGTTTCTTGTTGTATAATGGATGGAAGAAAATTTAAAATGCAAATGGTTGCATCATTTCACCCAGAATTGATGCAGCAACCTTTCGTTTTCTTAAATTTTCTGTTCATGTATTGTTAATTCCTGCTAATCTGTATCAAAAGCTGCAGCAAATGGCCATCATAATTACGTCACGAGATTTGTATGATTCTAGTGCCCAGGCTCCCATTCTCTGTCGTGAATGATATATTTAAAACTGAGTTGTTAAAAACATCATGGAAGCTTATAGGCAGTTATTGTTGTTGCATAATATTTAAATAGGTGAAAAATAATTTTTGATGACACTGATGTGCATGGAGGAACTTTTCAAATATGGTTTTGATTTTGTTTCCTATATAGAATTATTCATGGAACCCCCTCATTTTGGGACCACCTTGACGTGGTGAGGGGGCTCTCGAACCTCAGGAATCTCTTCCCAGGTTCGAACCCAAGAGTCCCATATGACATTATATATTTTCGAGTAAACTTATGTGGACTTTTCCATTTTTTGCCAAAATTTTTAAAAGCAAATAAATGAGAAAACATATCATGGCTTAACGTGGAGTTAAATCCGAAGCTAAATAGTGAGAACTGTGGTAGATCCATCATCTACCCGACAATGTTCGGCCTGTTTTTCAGGCGGAACTATTCTGTGGAGCTGGACCACGGATTCCAGGGGGGGGGGGGGCCTGGTTCTAGGAATAGAACTCTCGGCATTCTATCCAGTTGCCCATAATGTGATTAGGATGGGGATAATTGTATTAACACTAATACTCTTAGTCCTAGCAAGCGGGTTCTGCTTACACTTGGGCCATACTAATCATGTTATGCCATCCCCTTTTGGGGTAGGGTAGGATGCGGACATTTGGGAGTCCTTTCTCACTTGTGCCTTTGGCAGAAGATTTAACTTCGCGAAGGGCCAATGATATCTTTTCAAGAAGAATTTTTTTTTTTTTTTTTTTTTTTTTTTTTTTTTTTTTGTAAAAACTCAAAATTTATGAACTGTGAAATAAATGATTTGAGTACCCCTGGGCCCTATGATGGAAAAACTACGGCACAGTTGATGACCATTGGCACGTCACTCCCGAATTTCCTAGGTACTGCCACAAGTAGTGAAAGTACTATAAAAGATACAAGGAACACCCTGTTCCAAGTAAAGCAGCAGAGCCAGAAAACCAAATAGAGTGCATAAATAAAAAAGAAACAAACAAAAATAAATAAAGGTAATAAACTCCAATATCGTAACATGGAAACCATATATGATGAACAATAATTCTGAATTAGAGACAAATAATCCTCCCAGCAATACAGAAAAATATAAAAATCATAATAGACAAGCAACATACATAAAACAAGGACCAAAAGAAACAAAAATTACCGACTTAATCCCACATTGGTACATTTGATGACCTCTTTGGACCAGATAATTTGGTCAAGATTTCTAGTCCCTCAAGCTGACAACAAAATCTCAGCAGCGATGCTAGAAAACAAATTACTTAACATATATCCAACACAAGACATGGAATGCAGACACATCAAGGACAATGAATGGCTTTAATCCAAGTAACCAATAAAAAGCAGTCCACTGCCTTTTTAAGTATAACAGAATAAAATAATATAAATGGTAATAATTACAAGCCACGAAACATTGAATTATGTACGGGTACAGTCATCCTACCCAATAGCGAGCAGGAGCTTCCTTCAAACAACTATTGCTAGACTCCCTAAAATTGAGATATAACAATATCCACGATTTAGAAATATACTCTATTTCAAGTAGGAAGATAAAAGTAAAATATCAACATTGCCAAAATAAAATTTACAGGCCAAGACTTACCATTTAAAATAAAATTCTTGGACAAAATAGAGAAGTTCGTCCTTTTGTTCCTAAACCATTACAATGTACACAGTGCTCAAGGTATTGGACACACATACAAAAGATGCCGTAATAAAGCTATATGTGCAGTCTGTGCATCAGATGACCATACACTAATTGGAACTGTAATCAATCAAATGTATTAATTGTGGACTAGCCCATCACGCAAAATCTAAGGAGTGTTCATTTTACCAATATAACACAGAACTTCAGTTGTTAATAAATAGGACAGGAATGTCAGTCATGGAAGCCAGACTTGAGCTAAAAGTAAGAGGCGTTAACAATCCATCCAAAACCCACCTTTTCAAATGTGACTAAAAAATCAAGACTCAAACAGCACATGACAAACAAGATAGTATAACAGGGAAACTGGATTTCATACCAATAATACTGAAACACCAAAATAAAAGTGATATTACAACAACAATACCACCACTAACATAGATGATTCAGTTATCCATGAAAAGAACTTCCAATAGAAGAAGAATTAAATAATGATGATAATCGAACTGGCAAAAAGAAAAGAATTCTAGAAGAACCCTAAGGGACCTAAGGGAAAAAAGGTAATATTGAAATTACAATCAATCCAGAGAGACTCCAACTACACCAGGAGAACATTTTAAAAGGATATTAAACTAACCTCATCACAAGTGGAAATACACAATTACTCAATCTCAATCAAACAGCCAACATCTGGACAGTAAAGATCACTCTTTACAAGTTCCATCAAATAATACTAATGAAAATCATACCATTAAACCAAACCAAAATTATACTATCACCCCCCAACCATCCACAAGACCGAAATATCCCATTAACAACAACAAAACAAATAACCCCTCAAACCAACAGTCCTTATCACTACAGAAAAGGAACAATAGAATTACAAACCAGCAATTTCTAAAGCTAGACCAAAAACTTCTGAACCAATAATTAACATTACCAAACATGCTTCATCTTGTGGTTGTAATGAATGCTTTGTAAGTACATATAACCACTAACTACCAAGACAGAGGACACAGTACGAAATTGTATTGACAATTTTACAAATTAAGGAGGTGCCCTTTACACACCAACATGAGAACGAATTATGTTCTGAATCCTTAAAATAACAAAAAGGAAATTATAAAATCAAAAATAGACTTATTTAATATTCAACTATGAAAAACAAACAACTGCAGAATCTAATAACCAACATACAAATACAACGATTAAAAAACCACAAATAAATTCAAAATGCATATAAACTACGAGATAAAGTAAAATCAGCAATCAATTTACAAGAATTTTAACACCAATTCCTCCCAATAATGGAATATAAAATCATTCAATGGAATATATATGGTCTCTTAACCCCGACTACGTCTGGGTGAATTACAAAGATCATACGAGACCACAACCCAATGTGCATATTTCTACAACATATAGGAAGTAACCCTACAATATCCAACACTATAAAATTGCCTGAATTCCACCCAACTGACGGTGGAAAATTAGGCACAGCCATGCCATACGTTCATAATAGCATTACATATGAACCTGTTGACATACCATCTATGCCATATCAAATAACATCAATTAAACTGTATATGCCTGATAAAAGTAAATTACTATTTGTAATTTATATAACCAACCAAATTTCAATGCAAATTTCAGTGATTTTTCTGAACTTATTAGCAAAAGTATACAGGAACCACTACTTATAGTAGGAGATTTTAATGCACTAATCCATTATGGATATTAATAACCCCACTGACACATCCGGAATCAACATAGAGAATACTATAATGAAACACAACCTGTATTGTCTCAATGAAAGTGAAGTTCCAAAACTATTTTTCAAATACACACCTAACCTTTTCTTCATTGACATTTCATTATGTTCAAATGATGTAGCGGAGAAATTTGAATGGAACGTCCTAGACGATTCATACACAAGTGACCATTTCCCAATCATTCTGAACTACTTAAGTAATGTCAAAATATTGCCACCTACAAGATTATAATATCCAAAAAGCTAACTGGGATAATATTTTCCTATACACACGAAACATACCACCATTCCCACATAATTGAAGATCACAATACTACATGTGAATCCTTCTCAAACTTCATAATAAATGCTGCAGATAAAAGTATTCCAAAAACCAAAACACATTCCACAAAAATCCCCTGTCCCATGGTGGAATCCAACATTAACAACATTAAGTAAAATAAAACATATATTGAGTCGCAATCTAACAGACTCAAAACTCGCCTTAAATCACTCAACAAAATGCCCTATAGTATAAACATATTAAACAAAATAGTTATAACAAACACAATTAACCACATTAACCACTATATAACAAATATACAGCCAAATTTAGAAAAACGGTAATAGCTGAAAAAATCGCATCATGGAAGGAATATCTCAACATATCTTCAAACACATCCACAAGGGATGTCTGGCAAAAGATAAGGAATCATGGAAAACATATAAGACCTCCAAGAAGTGCAATACATTTAAATGGAAAAATAGTACCATGATACTTATGAAATATCAAACATAATTGGGAAACATTTTGAAAACATCAGTGCTTACTCCAGCCTAGATACACATTTTCAAAGTATCAGAAAACAAAACAAAAAGAAAATATAATACTCAATTTTGAAACTCTTGAAGACCTGGAATATAAACTATATTTTTAACATGGATGAACTGGATAATGCCATCAACTCTTGTCATCCCTCTGCACCAGGATATGATAAAATATCATTTGAAATGATAGAAAAATTAGCTCCTATAGCTAAATCATATTTATTAAAATTTTACAATAGTATCTGGCTAAAACGTGTCTTTCCTGATAAATGGAAACATGCCATAATTATTCCAATAAACAACCAGGAAAGGATGCAAGTATCCATCCAATTATAGAACCGATATCTCTAACAAGTTGCCTATGCAACAAAATCTTAGAAAAAATGGTTAATGCACGATTAACGTATGTAATACCAAAGAATCCATTTTAACACCAACACAATCTGGTTCAATAGCTGGCAGATCAACCCTAGATCCCTTAACACATTTAGAAGATCATATCAAAAAAGGCTTTTGAACAAAAGAAATTAACAGTAGCTATATTTTTTGATATAGAAAAAGCATACGATACAACATGGAAACATAACATCATGCAAAAACTCCACTCCAAGGACTAAGAGCCACTTACCATATTTATTAAGAACTTCTTAACAAACAGAACTTTCAAGTAAGAGTAGAAAATTCCTACTCCAGTAACCTATAAACTGGAAGAAGGAATCCCTCAAGGTAGTGTCTTGAGCTGTACATTGTTTGCTTTAGCAATCAATGACATTACTATAATTTACCAAGTGGTGTAAAAAACAGTTTATATGTTGATGACTTTGTCATTTACTATACGAGTAGTAATCTGAGACACGCTCAGAGAGTTCTCAGTACTGCCATTTCAATATATGTAGTTGGGCAAATTCAGTTGGATTTAAATTTTCAACTGATAAAACAAAAGCAATCGTCTCTACAAAGACAAAAGGTGGATGAAGAACCAAACAATCAAACTACATCTTTATAGCACTGAAATACAATTTTGTACAAAAATCAAGTATCTAGGAGTATATTTGATCAACATTTAAATTGGAAAGAGCACATCAATACATTAAAGCCAAGGGCATCAAAGCCCTTGCCATATTAAAAAAGTTATCACACACTAATTGGGGAGCAAAGCGAGAACATTTTTAATTAATTATATAAGGCAACAGTCTTATCCATAATAGATTACTGCTGTCCAATATATTCATCCGCCTCAGAATCTGCATTAAATCTCTCGATGCAGTGCACCATGAAGGCGTGCGATTGTGCACAGGAGCTTTCCGATCGTCCCACAAACTCACTTTTGGTGGAGGCAGGTATTTTGCCCTTAAAACATCACCGTAATTTAATACAATACAAAGAGGTCTTTCAATGCAAGCGGGATCGTCTCCTGCAACTTACTGCTTCCAAAACTGTAATCAAGTAACAGCAGTTAATAGTACTAGCTCTTTCCCAAAAAGAGCTAGATACATAATGAACATACATAATATGAATCCAATTTTTCACCCACCAATGGAATTGCCACCACCATGGATTTTAAATAGAGTAAAGATATGTACCTCCCTGTCTTACCTACTCCAAAAACAAATGACAAGTACGGAATGTACCGCCAACATGCTTTGGAGCACATTAGAAGAAAAGGCGACAAATTTATGATATATACAGACGGCTCCAAAAATAATGTTGGAGTAGGAGCATCTGCATATTCGAAAAATATGTTAAGTAAAAAAAGCCTACCTTCAATATCATCAGTATTTACTGCTGAAGTCACAGCCATAAAGATGGCTCTAGATATGATGTCTGAGGCAAAAGCAAGTGTCTCTGTAATTTTCAGTGACTCACGTAGTGCTATAGATGCAATAGGACAGTATAAATCAAGAAACCAAATAGTACAGGAAATTCAAATAAAAATTCATCAACTCCTCCAATCAGGAATATCAATGGAAATATGTTGGATCCAGCACACGTGGGAATAAAAGGAAATGAATATGCAGACTCTGCTGCCAATTAGCCTGCACTATCCCTCCAACAATTTCATATGCCCCAGTGTCAGACTGGGTAAAATCAGTTAAAACATTAATTTACCAGGAGTGGAAAGAAGAATGGGCCTCGGTGCCAACAACAAACAAACTTAAAAATATTGAACTGAATCTATGCATGGAGGACATCCTCACAGGAGGAAAGAGCAAAAGAGGTGATCCTAACAAGGCTACGTATAGGACACACAAGATTCTCACATGGTCACTTGATGTCAACACCACCTGCTGACCCAATGAAATGTAACAGACGTCAAACACACATGACAGTACAGCATTTGCTTGTTGAGTGCCCAAATTGGACCAAACAAAGATCTATTTATCTGCGGAGTTCAGAAATGAAAAATATTCTTGCGGAAAGCAGGGATTTTTCAATTAATAAAATCATAAATTTTTTAAATAAGACGGGTTTCTCAAATAAAAGTCTAAAGTTTTTTTTTTTTTTTTTTTTTTTTTTTTTTTTTTTTTTTTTTTTTTTTTTTCTTTTTTTTTTTTTGTTTTTTTTTTTTCTTTCTCAGGATTGATCCTGAGAACCAGCCCAGCCCGAAGAAGTCTACTTGAGACTCAGAGGTCTGGAAAAACTAACACCTATAATTAAATAATAATATTCATGGAAATGTCCCATGAAAGGTTTGGTTTTAGCCAAATATGGTTTCAGATTTTTGTGTGCTTTTAGGTTTTGCAAGTAAAGAGGACATAATTTGCCTTTGTTGTTGCCTTCCATATTTTGTTGTTTATTTAGTCCATTTTAAATTTTTTATTTTAATTCAGTTTTGATGGTTAGCATAAGTTGGTTGCAATATTTGAGTAAAGGCCCAATCTCACAGATTTTGAATTTTTAAAGCTATTAGTACTTCATATAGGTTTCATGCCCAGTCTACCATGGATGCATTACTATTTGCGGTTCAGTGTTCGCATATTCACCTATTCGCAAATTTTTCTGTGGAACGTAACTCCAAATTATTCACAGAAAATTCGCCAATGTGCAGATTTTTTCGCAGAGCGTATGTAAAATATTCGCTAATTAGTATTTTCATTTTATTTGTGTGACTAAATGCATTCTCTATGATAAAAAATTATTTACTCATTTTCAAATATGTATTAAGTATTCCCTGTACTTGAGAATGCACCAATGCTACCCCCATCTACTGTATACTACATTCAAAGAAAACAGTAAGGTTTGAATGCATACTGTATGAAAGAAAATGTGCGTGCCTGGATATACATATAGGGGTAATTTGATTAGTTTTTGCCTTGATAAAAGTAAGTATCAGTTGTAGGAGTGTTCTCATGTAGCCATAAGCCATGCTGTATATTTTTAAGGGTAATGTGTAACATAACTTTGAAATGATATTAAAGTGTTTTAGGATGAGATTTTTTCGTAGAGCATTTCTTAATTATTCGTTAATTATTTTAATTTTATTTTCATGACTAAGTACATTTTTTTATGTTAAAAGATTATTTACTAATTTTCAAATATTAATATCTATACAACAAAATATTGAGGAAAGGTACATTTTTTTTTCTCAAAGAACATTGACCAAATGAGGTGCGAATTCCAAACAAAGGTCACAGTAAAGAAAATGCAGCTTGGGAAACTGAAATATCTAGGCTTAAAGCTACTTGACACACTATTCATTGGCAGCCAATCCAGGAGTACCATTCATTTTCCTTGGTGCTGATTGGCTGTACCCCCAAAGACTTTGTCTCTTGGAGATGTGCTGCGGGAGTCCGTATCTCTGCCAGTTCACTGCGTAGACCTTTGCTGTTCGAATGTTTCACTCCGTATATGTGTACCTTATGTATCTTTGTGTCACGTTTTTGATCTTTGTGTATCTTTTTTAATCATGTCCTAAGATACCTCCTAAATGCCGTGCTCCTTAGGCTTCTGGCAAAGCATGGGTAACTCTTCTGCTTTGCTGTGCAGTCATATCTTCATCATCATTCATGGGACTGCACAGCTAATTCATCATCTTTGAATACTGTATGGAAGAAATATACCTGCCTGAATATAGGGGTAACTTGGTTAGTTTTTGCCTTGGTAAGTGTAACAGTTGTAGGAGTGTTCACACATAATTGTAAGCCATATATGTTTCAGGATAATGTTGTAAGATGACTTTGAAATTATATTAAAGTGTTATATAATGATAGTTAAAGGTATATTTGATGTTTGAACTATTAAAATAGGCAATTATAAGCATTTGTAGAGGGAGGGGGTCTCTAGTATTCCCATTTCTCAGCTATTTGCAGGTGGTTGTGGTACCTAACACCTGCGAATGGCAGGGGTTCATTGTACATACGTATTAAGATTGACAGATGTTTTCACAGTTAACACATGTTTTTGGCATGTCAGTCTTTGTAAGATTGTGTCAAAAGGTTGGAAAAAAGACTGACGAAGTTTAAGAATATTGAATTCTTATCCATTTCAGAAACTGCATTCCTGTTATGCATAGACATGCACCTTAGTATTTATGGTAGTGTTTTGCACTCAGTCAAAATACTGAAGATGTGTGCAGAGTCATTTTGCTCCACCTCCAAGAATGGTCAGGACTTTGAGACAGCATTCATTTTGAAGTGAAAGAATCTTTCCTGTTGAGCAATTTTTCTGTTCACTTATACCATCATAAGCTCTCTTGCTCCCTAGGATCCAAGCTTCAGAAGCAATGTCTCTTTGTTCTTATTTCCTGGAACATCAGTTTCAAAGCTTACTTGAAACATTATAATTCCTTGTCAAGTAAAGGATATAGAAACTTTTGTCTTTATGAGGCATTGCAGCAGTGGTTAGTCAGATTAAGCTGGCCATAAGCCATTGCAGGCCCTTGCACCAAGATGGCTCATAAGTGTGGAAGATATTAAGGCAGTTCCCGGGTTACGACGGGTTCGGCTTACAGCGTTCCAAGGTAAAGGCACTTTTCAATTATATTCATCAGAAACTATTTCCAGGATTACGACACATGTTCCAGGGTTACAACACCTACAACGCTGATCTGGCAGAAGAAATATGACACCAAAAATGCAAAATAATCATTATTTGAAAGTTTTTTTTTGATGAAAAATGCTATAAAAATGCAGTTTACATAGTTTTCAATGCATCCAAAGCATTAAAAGTAAGGTTTTCGTAGGATTTTTGACGATGTTCCGGCTTATGACGATTTTCTATTCCTGTATAGGGAATAGAAGGCATGGTATGGAATAAGAAAGTTTCCCTAACCAACAGAGACTGATGCATTCCAAAGTCCAGGATTTATTCTGACCTATTTTATAACAGTTTTATATTTCTTAGTGTAAAGGATTTACTTAGCAATTATGGTGATTAATTTTTTTAGAAATTAATGCTGTGGTATGCAGTGTTCTTTTTATACTTTATTGGATTAATTCTAAATGTTCTTTCTAGTTAGAAGGAGATGGTTTGTACTTGCATCTGCCAGGCCATTTAGAATTTGTTTTTCCTTGTTTTGAAGGATTTGTATTATGCCTTAGCATTCTGATATTTGTTCAGGATTTATCTCATCTGATCAGAAGGATTAAGTCATGCCTATGTTCAGAAACCTTTAATTGAAAGAAGCCTTGTAGGTCACTTTGACTCATTCTGTGCACAGCTTGTATACATATCTTGAAAATGTAGTCTGAATTTGTCAGTCTTCGTCTTCTAGAAATGGTTTAATTGTCATACAGTGTTCCATTTTTGTACAGCTGTACAGGTCTTACTCAATACTTATTTGTGAAAGTTCCATAACTTCCATGTTGTTTATTTCTATGTGCAGGTAAGCAGTCTTAGCCAGCAGTACTTTATGCTGCCTGAAATTCACATAACTTTATTTTTTTAAAACTTGAAACAGCACTCCCTGACAACTTTCCTTTTTTGCCCATGTCTCATGAGTATGAATGAGACTCAGGGTATTTGTCATAATCACTGTAGTATTTGTCTGAGAAATTAGTCTTGGTGCTTAATCGTTTCCATCTGTTTTGGCATCCTGTGTACAGTATTTAGTATGTATTTCTTTGGTTTGTGATTTCCAGTGCATTGTCTATTTAGTTTATGAAAGACTGCAGTGTGGTTAGTATACAAGGCTGATTTATTGGTGTATTTAGATTAAGTTTTCCTTTGGTCAGTAGTAACTTTTGCTTTTTGAGCAGCCTGTCTGTGCTGACTTAATTTTTTGGTGGTGTTCAGCTTGTTTATGGAGGACAGAGAAGGTCTTTTCGTGAGGTTACCAAGCCTGTTCATATCCCAACACCCATCTAGTCTTATACATACTGTACTGTACGTCAGATAAAAGGTACCACTGTCATGGAGATAAGGTTAGCTGTGAATGAGTACATGGCTAAATTTCATTTAGACTACTGTGGTAGTTTTGCATTTTAATCTTTCCCCATTTATGTGCTATAGATTGCCTTTTTGGTCTCTTGAAGGCTCTCTCTCTTCAAAATGGTCAGTACAAGTTGTCAATACAAGCCTCAGGTTTATTACAAAATGAGAAGATTCTCTCAATTTTCAAGTTATTAGTTTTGGTTGACCTCTTGCCTTCATTTGTTGTGTTTATAGCAAAGTTGCTTGTGTGGTTTATGCCTGGGAGAATATTTATCATGCATTGAAGGTCGGCATTTTTCAGTAGTTGTCTTTACTGTTGAGTGACAGATTGTGTTGAGAAACATTGGTTCAGATCATTACTATATTCCATAAGGCTTTTTATTTCATCATAGATGCCAGATTGTAGCTTGTTAACTTTTAAGTAGGTGTTGCATAATGAACATTCTTTTGAGAAACCTTTAAGGTGGACGTTGTATTATAATTTCTTGTACCTTACTGATGTCGATTTAACTTTGATTTCTTGGAAACTGTTACAGCACTGGATATTTAGCATACTGAGTTCTTTTCATGTAGGTGATATTTTATCTATAAGTTTGCCAATATGTGTTGTGCAAGAAAAATTATGTGGTTTGTTTAATTCCCATTTCTATACTTGTACCGATAGGATTTGTGTTTGTTGTAAAAGTAACTTGTGAATCGAGTGGTCCATACTGGTTTGGAATTTATGTAACTGTATCAGAGTCAGAGTCAGTGAGGTCAAAATGTAGGTGCTTGTTATAACCTAAAATGGAAGCAACAATCAATAAAAGGTTTTAAGTTGTATACCAAGGACAACCAGAGTTTGGAGATGGCCTTTTCATAGACTAAACTCTAAGGGGCATGCTTCAAATATGTACTCTGTTTTTTAGTTTACAGGATGTGCAGGAAATGGCTTTATTATGTACAGGTGTTTTAATTTAATGTAAAGGTCAGGTATTTGCCCTCCAAGGAAGTATTTGACTGCTGCTCTTTGGTATCTAAGATTTCTTAAGTATTGAAGGCATGTCTTTCAAACTCTTAAGCTTATGGGCAAACTGCTTGTGCTAATTCGTCAATGTAGAGGGAATGTGACTACGGTTCGATCAGGTACCTTTTTGTGTGGGGTGAAGCTAAAGGTGTCAGGGTAGTACCCTGCATTTATGTTATCCCTTTTTCCTAAGTCTTCTGCTCAATAAGAAGCATTGCATGAATGGTATCTCTTGGACATATATTTGGTTTTATTGCTTTTTAGGATGCTTTTATTAATCTGGTATAAATCACTGAACTTGAAATAAGAACTCCTGTCCACAGTGGTGACTTGGGATGTTCAGATAAACGAAAAATGTCCGAAAATTAATGGTATGTTATACACATCCAAGGTTTCAGAGGTGGCCTTACACTGTTCTTACTGATGCAATGATTCGAGTAGACTTCAGGTTAGCTACTGCATAAATTGCATGAATCAATACTGCATTACCTAATTTGTATGTTTGACTGGACAGATACTTGAAGGTATTCATATTCAGGTGTGAATTAAGGAGATATCTCTGCTTGAAATTTAGCAAAACTTTCATGATAATTAAAACATTTGATCATAAATGCAGGGAAACATTTACTTGGTTGTGAGGGTTACATTTAAGATGACTTAATTTTGTTGAATTTGGCATTGATGTAGCAGAATGTTATTCTGCTTATCATCTATAGCCAACCTTCAAGATTTAAAGGGGGAAGGATCTATAGCCAACCTTCAAGATTCCCCTCATTTTGGGACCACCTTGACGTGGTGAGGGGCTCTCGAACCTCAGGAATCTCTTCCCAGGTTCGAACCCAAGAGTCCCATATAACATTATATATTTTCGAGTAAACTTATGTGGACCTTTCCATTTTTTTGCCAAAATTTTTGAAAGCAAATAAATGAGAAAACATATCATGGCTTAACGTGGAGTTAAATCCGAAGCTAAATAGTGAGAACTGTGGTAGATCCATCATCTACCCGACAATGTTCGGACCTGTTTTTTCAGGCGGAACTATTCTGTGGAGCTGGACCACGGATTACAGGGGGGGGCCTGGTTCTAGGAATAGAACTCTCGGCATTCTATCCAGTTTGCCCATAATGTTGATTAGGATGGGGATAATTGTATTAACATAATACTCTTAGTCCTAGCAAGCGGGTTCTGCTTACACTTGGGCCATACTAATCATGTTATGCCATCCCCTTTTGGGTAGGGTAGGGATGCGGGACATTTGGGAGTCCTTTCTCACTTGTGCCTTTGGCAGAAGATTTAACTTCGCGAAGGGCCAATGTATCTTTTCAAGATATTTTATTTTATTTATTTATTTATTTATTTATTTATTTTTTATTTTTTATTTTTTATTTATTTTTTTTTTTTTTAAACTCAAAATTTATGAACTGTGAAATAAATGATTTGAGTACCCCTGGGCCCCATGATGGAAAAACTACGGCACAGTTGATGACCATTGGCACGTCACTCCCGAATTTCCTAGGGTACTGCCACAAGTAGTGAAAGTACTATAAAAGATACAAAGAACACCCTGTTCAAGTAAGCAGCAGAGCCAGAAAACCAAATAGAGTGCATAAATAAAAAAGAAACAAACAAAAATAAATTGGTAAAACTCCAATATCGTAACAATGGAACCATATATGATGAACAATAATTCTGAATTGAGACAAATAATCCTCCCCCAGCAATACAGAAAAAATATAAAAATCATAATAGACAAGCACATACATAAAACAAGGACCAAAAAGAAACAAAATTACCGACTTAATCCCACATTGGTACATTTTGATGACCTCTTTGGACCAGATAATTGGTCAAGATTTTCTAGTCCTCAAAGCTGACAACAAAATCTCAGCAGCGATGCTAGAAAACAAATTACTTAACATATATCCAACACAAGACATGGAATGCAGACACATCAAGGACAATGAATGGCTTATCCAAGTAACCAATAAAACAAAAAGCAGTCCACTGCCTTTTTAAAGTATAACAGAAATAAATAATATAAAGGTAATAATTACAAGCCACGAAACATTGAATTATGTACAGGTACAGTCATCCTACCCAATAGCGAGCAGGAGCTTCCTTCAAAACAACTATTGCTAGACTCCTAAAATTGAGATATAACAATATCCACGATTTAGAAATATACTCTATTTCAAGTAGGAAAGATAAAAGTAAAAATATCAACATTGCCAAAAATAAAATTTACAGGCCAAGACTTACCATTTAAAATAAAAATTCTTGGACAAAATAGAGAAGTTCGTCCTTTTGTTCCTAAACCATTACAATGTACACAGTGCTCAAGGTATGGACACACATACAAAAGATGCCGTAATAAAGCTATATGTGCAGTCTGTGCATCAGATGACCATACCACTAATTGGAACTGTAAACAATCAAAATGTATTAATTG
>NC_087220.1:58638559-58655162 GCF_015104395.2 Macrobrachium nipponense
CAGAATTTTAGAAATTACAGATTAGTCTAGATAGAGATATTTCAGCTAAGTTTAACAATCTGTCAGAGAATTTTCAAGAAGCCTTTACTAGAATGTCTAGCACCTCTTTTAGATTCATTTTCAGCTCCTCGTCAGGTACCTGTTGACAGCACCATGGGTAACAGGTGCGACAGATACCCCGGCTTTTGAACCCCGTCGTGGCGAAGGCCTAGGGGGGATCCGGTCCGGGCAGGTGCCTAACGAATCTTTACCCAACGTGTCCCCTGTTAGTCCCGTAACAGTGCCAAAGGGCGCTTATTTAGGAGAAGGGGGGAGGGATATTTAGTGTCAGACCTAAGATAGCTAGTCGTCAGGATTTTACTTCAGGGGAAGTTTCTAAGTTAGGATCTGACGATGATGATGATGATGATGATGACGCGGATTCATGTGATATTGATGTCTCCTCGAATGGATGTCATGATGTAGAATTCAAGAAACTTTTTGATTTAATTTTGAGTTTTCTTCCTCAGGCGAGGCCTAAAGAGCAGAAGCAGCCTCCGCCTCGTATTACAGAACAGAAGGGATTTTTCTTGACGGTCCTTCCCGGTCATGGGAATTTTTACGTTTTCCCTTTGCCCAGAGGTTCGCGAGAGTGAGGGCGGACGTTGCCGCTAAACCTTTCGAAGGTGATCGGGGAAGGGAAGAGGAAGCTCTCTTCTCTTCTACGACACCGGAGAGGAGTTTACCAGGTGGCGGATGATTCTTCATTCTCTCGACCCCCCAAGCCAAATCCTGATTTTGTCCGACTTTCAAGTCAACCCTTGCCTTCTAAGGCTTCGGTCTCTGTCTCAATTGAAGATTTTATTGCTATGGAGTCTGTTATGAGCTCCTTACAAGAAGCTCAATCCTTCAATATGTGGGTCCTCGGAGGGCTTTTAATGTATATCAAGGACTCCGGGTTTTGTTCCTCCTGATGCTCCTCTTTTGAGAAATTCTGCTCATCCATTTCAATCGCTTCTGTACATCAGAATGAGCTTGCTGCTTCAATGCAGGCCTTTCTTGTTTCTCTAAGGCGTAACCTGTATTTGTCGCAGTTACCCTCCTCTGTATCGGAGATTCAGAGAACCCGTCTGTTGTCCTCTTCTCCTTATGGCGATTTCCTTTTCGATATTTCTGTGCTTTCTGAGGTTTTGAAGGAACATCAAGGTGATGCCTCTTCCCAAGCTCACTGGGCCTTATCAAGAGCTTTTTTCCTCTGGTCTTCCTCCCGTTCCTTCAAGGAGTAAGCGTAAGTTTAGGACCAGATCTGTACCTTCTGCTCCAGCCCAACAACCTCCTTCTGGCTCTTTTTTCCAGAGTACATCTCAGGTTGCTGGTGCCTCTTACTTCATCCTCTGGTGCTCACCCTTTGAAACGCGGGAGAGGTTCTTGGCGTGGCTCTAAGGGCCAGAGAAAGAGCTCAACCTCCAGGAGGACCTTCTTCTTCTTCTTGTCTCTGCGTAAGAATTTTCGGAAGTAGGAGTCATCACCTCGCCTGGAGACCGCAGTAGGAGCTTGTCTCTCCCGCCATTGGTCAGCTTGGCAGGGAGACGGTGGATGCTTGGGTGGTGGAGGTCCTGAAGGAAGGTTACGAGATCCCTTTTGTTTCCAGACCTCCACTTTCCAATCGTCCTCTCGAGTTCAGCAGTTATTCCCTTTACTCAATCAGGGGTCAAGCCTTGGAGAAGGAGCTTTCGACCCTCTTGGAGAAGGATGGCCATAGAGCGAGCTCCTCCTTCTCCCGGGTTTTACTCTCGGATGTTTGTAATTCCAAAGGCCTCGGGTGCCTGGCGCCCCATCATAGATCTTTCGGTTTTGAACAAGTTCATTCTAAAGTCCAAGTTCAGGATGGAGACGGTCCAGACTGTTCTTTCATCCGTCAGGAGGGGGGACTGGATGATTTCCATCGATCTGCAGGATGCATATCTGCAAATCCCCATCCATCCAAGAAGCAGACCTTGCCTTCAGTTTTTCACGGACTCGGGAGTTTCCAGTTCAAGACCCTTGTTTCGGCCTCACCACTGCTCCACAGGTCTTTTCTCGGGTGATGGCTCCTGTTTTCAGCTATTCTGCATCAGTTAAATGTAGGATGCTTCGGTATCTGGACGATTGGCTAGTCCAGGCCGAATCTCTAGAGAAATGTCTCCGGTCGAGGAGATAGTTCTGTCTCTTTGTGTCGAGTTGGGCATTCGTGTCAACTTCGATAAGTCCATGACTTGCCAGATCATGACTTATCTGGGATTGTTTTGAATTCCCAGATTTTTGAGGGCTTCTCCCGCTCAGAAACGGATAGACAAGCTTCTGAGTCTGATCGAAGAATTTTTGTCCTCCGTAACGCAGCCAGTTTCTCTTTGGAGGTCTCTCCTGGGCCATTTGTCATCCCTCATCACTGGTTCCCGAAGGTCGTCTCAGAATGAGGTCCCTTCAGAGTCGACACTTCGCCAGTCATGGGATTTCGTGTCCGAGGACACGATAGTCGCCTCTTCTCCACAATGTCGGAAGGATCTCCGTTGGTGGATGCAAGTTCACCGCCTCAAGTCAGGGACATCTCTTCTTTCGGTTCCTCCAGACCTAATGTTTTGGTCAGACGCCTCGGATCAAGGTTGGGGCGCACACCTGGGCTCCAAGAAGCCGCTTCTCGGGCCTTTGGTTAGAGGAGGAGAGGATCATGTCAATAAATTGGAGGGAACTGAGGGCAGTGTACCTAGGCCTTCTTTCATTTCAGGAACAACTGTTGGAGTCGGTTGTCGCGATCTTTGTCGACAACACCAACAGCAGTCTCGTACTTGAGAAACCAAGTCGGCACACAGTCGGATCTTCTCACTCAAGAAGCCCGATCAATCCTGTGTTGGGCAGAAGACAGGGGTATTACGTTGGTCCCTCAGTTTATCCTGGGCCATCACAACGTCTTAGCAGACGCCTTGTCGAGACCGAACGAAGTTCAAGGGTCGGAGTGGACACTTTGCCAGGAAGTCTTCGACAGCCTCAGGAAGAAATGGCCTGTCACAGTCGATCTGTTTGCCACACTGAAATTTTGGTGCCAGATATTCTTCGCCCCTTACCAGACTCCTCAGAGTGCCGGGACAGACTCTCTTTAGCAGGACTGGGAGGGACTTCAAGCCTATGCTTTTCCTCCGTTCTCTCTGGTGAGGTCAGTCCTCAACAAAGTGAGGGCAACCAAGCGTCTGGATCTCACCTTGATCGCCCCCTTCTGGCCACAGAAGGAGTGGGTTTCCCGACCTTCTGGAAGCAACTGGTGGAACCCCCCATTCGCCTGCCGAGAGAGACCAGATCTTCTCAAACAACCCCATTTTCATCGGTTCCATCAGAGGCTCCACATGCTTCATCTTCATGCCTGGAGACTGTCAGGAGGTTCTCCAAGCACGAAGGGTTCTCCTCCAGAGTGGCGCGACAGTTGGCTCTTGCCAGACGGCAATCAACCAGAGTAAATTATCAGGCTAAATGGTCGGTTTACAGACATTGGTGTAAGTCTCAAGGACATTCATTTCTAGACCTTCCTTACCGAAAGTAGCGGAGTTTTAGTTCATTTACATCATGACAGGGCCCCCCGGTCACCTTCGTGCATTAAGGGTTATAGGTCTATGCTTTCCTATGTTTTTAAGGCAAGGCTCCCTGAGATCTCTTCATCTTATGTCATTAGAGATTTACTTCGATCTTTTTCCTATCTCGACCCAGGCCACAGGTGTTCGCCTCCGACATGGGACGTTAACAAAGTCCTTCAAGCCTTAAGGTTCCCTCCGTTTGAGCTTCTGAATTCTGCCAAATTTAGGGACCTCTCTTCTAAGACACTCTTCCTTGTCTCACTGGCTACAGCCAAGAGGGTGGGTGAACTGCAAGCACTTTCTTTTCTGGTTGCCAGATCTGGACAAGACATGATTTTGTCATACCTTCCTGAATTTGTCGCAAAGACTGAATCGTCTGATAATCCCATTCCCAGGTCTTTCGTACTGAAGTCGCTGGTCGACTTTGTTGGTAATTTAAATGAGGAATTAGTTCTTTGCCCTGTTAGGGCGCTCTCATGTTATTTACGCCGCACGAAGGACATTCAGGGTCGTCCCCGTCATCTGTTTGTTTCACAAAATGTCAAGAGACCTATTTCAAAGAATGGTGTATCCTTTTTTCTCAGAGATCTGATCGTTAAAACTGGTGGTTCGGCTGCTGGGGAAGACCAGACGCCGAGAGCACACAGTATTAGAGCAGTTGCTACATCAGTAGCTTTTATGAAGAACGTCTCAGTCGCCAAGGTGCTTGAGGCGGGGGACTTGGCGTTCTAATTCTGTTTTTGCCTCTTTACTTGAGGGATATTTCTCTAGTTTCTAGGCGACCTCGTTCTTTGGGCCCGTTGGTGATGGCAGGACAGGTCGTCAGACAGGAGAATTGGGTAGTCTTCCTGTTTTACGTTTGGTTGCTACCTGTATATTATTCATTAATTTTTTTGTTGTATATATTTTTTGTTTTTTGTATTATAACCCATGGCAGTTTTTGACGTAGTTATAATGGGAATTAGGCAGTTTGGTATTTATGGTATTGTTGATGACAAGGACTGACTGCTTGGCAACTCATGCTGCTTCCATTTTCAGTGTGAAATGGTTCCAGCCACTGGGTTGTCGGCACTGGCGACTACGCTTCTCCCAGAGTCGATGCTGACCTAGGACTAGCACTGGTTCGCTTGTCCTGACGACTCCTGCTTCTTCCACTGTCCTGGACAGGGAATTAGTCGATGGATCGTCTGCTGTCATCTGGTGACTCGCTCACCATCTACTTTTGTCTCACCTGTTTTCTCAGAGTCAGACACTCGTGTGAGATCAGGCGACATTTAGTAGCACTGAGTTTCTTGTTGACGAAGTCGGTTGCGTGATACACCCCCGATGATCGTGTAACATGAGACAAGGTTGGACTGTCAGGCATTCGTCCTTCGGGACTGAATCGCCTTTTTGCTCCGCGCTCCTTTCTCTTGGCACCAGAAAGCTCGAGTTAGGAGTTGCTCATGAGCCGATTCGTTGCTGGCGACGTTGGGTTGCGTTGATACACCCCAAGGGTTGCTTAGCTTTGAATCGCCCAGACAGTCCAGACACTCATCCTTTAGAAAGAAATAATAGTGCTTGATAGTCTTCAGGGTGCAGCCTTGCTGTCCGCAATTCGTCTGACTGGTCACCTGGTCGTCACCTGACTTTAGTACAGACGGACTGACTATGCCACTACCTGTCCTGTGCTACCGCAGTTTTGGTGGCATTATGGTAGGAGACTTTGAGGAGTTAGTATCTTAGACCTTGGGTTGAGTTTTGACTGCCTATGATATATATTTCTTTGTTTGTTTTCTCCTATTCTGTCCGAAGGGGAAATTGTATTCAGATTCCCTCCTCCTTTTCAATGTGGTTAATCGGCTAGATAAATTATATTAAGGTAATGTTTATTAATATGGAATTTTTATTCTAAAATTAATATTAATAATACTTACCTGTATAATTTATCTAGTCCCACCCATCCTACCCCACGATCTGCCTATCACAACTGATTTGAGGGAAGGTTTTTGTATCTGTCAACGACAGTGTTGCCAACTGGCGGACAGAATAGGAGGTAACAGGGTTGCCGAATGTGGTAAATTTTGGTGCGGTTTTTGGGGATTTAGGGCTAGATAAATTATACAGGTAAGTATTAATATTAATTTTAGAATAAAAATTCCATTTTTCCTAACTATACAAACCTGATATCCTTTACATATAGTCCCACCTCACGCCACCCCTCACTCTGCGTTTTTTTGCATGGGCCTAAAGCAAAAGTGATTCTTCACTTCCCAGTCGCGCGGCGCGCGCACTGTCGGACAAGCAGTTAACTACCGAACTCCCTTGTTCGAAGCTTACGACCGTTCCAGCTGCCGCTAGTTACTTCCTATTGTTAAAGGACCTTAGGTTTGTATAGTTAGGAAAAATGCAATTTTCGACAAATTGTCATATTTATAAGGTATGTTAAATTTAACAACTTGTGCCTTGCTAAAAATCAAGAGTTAACTCATGATCCCTGAATATAACTGAAACATAAACAAATGGAAGGACACGAGCGAGGCAAAGATCCATTACATTTGCAGGCGAAAATCAAATGAGCAAATTCAGAGCAGGTCGACAAACCAAGCTGGAGCTGGCATAGCCTGATCTGAGACTTATGATTGGATGGGCTGGATCAAATTGAAATCAGAGAATATGATAGGTCACGTGCAGTAACCCAAACCTGGTTGGCGCATGAGCAAAAGCCTTTGACCCTACTTTCGAAATGCCCACAACCGAAATGCCGCACTACAGCCATTGGAAAAACTAGTCGATAGGGAATTTTATCTTCTATGATGTTTTGCATGTCATGTGGTATTTATGGAGATGTAGCCTGCACAACTAAACTCAAGTTTTACCAATGTTTGTTCATTCTTGGGCTTAATTGGTCAAAAATAACCAAAGCTGTTTATACAAATAGGTTTGAACTTCCGAATGGGACAAAGGACATAGCTGATTCAATATCAAATGTGATCAGAAGACATTTGTTTGACTGTACACATCACCAGGTTGTTTCGATCAAAGTTGGGCAAGGTATAGGTGATGCTGGGTATGGACAGGCTAAGACTAAACAGGGGATGTGGGATGGTGATGTAAAAGATGCAAAAGGAGCAAATAGGATCCAGGCTAGGCTATGGGCTAGGTAGACAACAGGTCAAACTCATGGACTGGGACTGAGAGGGATGTTTCATAAATGGGTTAATTGGCAGCAACTGAGAAGTGGGTAAAAGACTAGGATTGCATCATTAGTGAATGACAGATGCCCAACTTTTAATGAGGGTCTTCTTTGCTTCGCTCTTATTGAAGATGTAAATTTCTATTTACATGCAGTAAGGAGTACAGAATACTGATCTTATATAATAATGTGGTATTTTGCTCTAAAAGCCATGATTAATTTACAAGAAAATTGTTTACATTTTTCAGTCATGCCCCCATCAGTAGTATTGTTATTAATGGGGAAAGTCCCAGAGTTGCTTGTTATTTATGTATTGTTTCTCTTGTTTCAGGTCTCTTCAGACAACATGAAGACTTGAACATTTTCACAGTACAGTAGTTCCCCAAATAATGATGGCAGATGTTTTGATTGCACTGTACCTTGAACGTGTGTGTTCAGTCATGCAGGTTGTTTATGAGACCCTTTGACTGGGTCTTGTTCGACATCATCAAATAGATATTGTCCATTGGAGATGCATGTGGGCTGTCTTGAAGGATCATGTTTCCGTGAAGATGAGGCATCCTCTAATTATTGTTTGTTCCGACACGGAATACAAACCTTCGGTCCTTTTACAATAGGAAGGTTACTAGCGGCAGCTGGATAGGTCGTAAGCTTTCAAACAAGGGGTTCGGTAGTTAACTGCTTGTCCGACAGACACGCGCCGCGCGACTGGGAGGTAAACAATCACTTTTGCTTTCGGCCTCACAGCGTGTGGATGTGTGTTTCTTTGCTCTCTGCCCGCTTCACCGTCGTTTGCTTTTGTATGGTTGTGTTTTTTTGTTCTGTTTTGGTAGCGAAACTGACTGTAAGTACAATAATTTTCTTGCATTACTTTATATCAAGTAAATTTATTGGTCGATCATGGATTCTCCTCGCCCTCCAATTGTCCGGCGACTGTGCCCTGGGACTGAGGGGCGTAAGTGCGGTAAGTTCCGCAGTTTTCCTGAAATCGACCCCCATGTTTTGTGTGCTCGGTGTCGGGGGCGCGAGTGCTCCCACTCCGAGCCCTGTGATGTGTGTATTGATTGGTCGGAGGTGCAGTGGGGCTTGTACAAGGGCAGGAAGAAGCGAAGGCCTGCAAAGGAGTCGTCGGAAAGCTCACCCGCGACTCCTTTGGTAACGGACACTTCGTCGTCTTTCTTGCCCCCTGCTCAGCTCCCACGTATGGCACCTTCCCCCTTGGGGTGGGTTTCCAGGTCCTTCTCCTCACCCGATCTGTCGAGTGTGGAGGAGGGCGCTTGGTACCCCGACGTTGAGTTGTATTCAGGGTCCTCTATCCGTTCGTCCACTTCCCGCGAGCGGGTTGAGACCCCCCGTACTAACCCGACCTTTGCTTCCCCAGGTGCTTCTGCTGCGAGGGACGACCTTGGCCAGGTGTGGGCTTCATTGGGCTTGCAGGGCGTGCCCAGTGTCCAGGGGCTCTTATATCATCTTGCTGGCGCTGGCGCAGTCACGCATGCCACGGTGACCACCACCACCACTACGTTGACCACTCCAGGTTATGCCGCTCCCCCACATTTGGTGTATTCTCCTCACGCAGTGTCGGTAACTCCAACCACCTCTGTACAGGGTCCGATCGCCGTGACACGGGGGAGTGTGCTGCCGCCGCCCGGGTTTGCCGTGCTGCCGAGACCTGATTTCCAGTGCCCGAAGAGCTCGCCCCTGGACCTGCCGCTGGTGCCAAGGATGTCGGTGTCGCTGGTCCGTCCTCCTGTGTTGGACGTGACGCCTGCCGTGCCTGCCGTACCCACCCAGATGCCGATGGCTGTGCCTGCCGTGACCGAGACGTTGCCAACTGTTCCTGCCGTGACTGTGCCTGCTGTTCCTGTGATGCCTGCCCCTGCTGAGGTTGTTCCTGCTCTTGGCGTAGCTGTACCCGACTTTGGTCTTTCCGGACAGGTGCGTCCAGGCCCTGTTGCTTCGGCAACAGCAGCCCCGGCTCCGCTCTGGATGGTAGACTTAACGTCGGTCCTGAGGAAGCTGACGAAGAAGAAGAGGAAGAAGAGGAAAGCCGAAGAAGAAGAAGGTTGCCTCCTCCCCTCCTAAGAAGTCTCCTTCGGGAGCTTCTCAGGGCCCGTCTCGCTCCGGTGAGACAGGGGGTGCTTCTGTTGGTCCTCCTGCTCCTTCGGGAGCAGGGCCCGTCTCTCCTTCCGCAAGGAAGAAGACTACGGGGACCAGAGGAGTACCGTCTAACACCGGTACTTCCTCGCCTGGTGCCAGAGGCTCTGCCACTGCATCAGGTTCCGTCTCGACCTCTCGTTTGCGAGAGGTACCGAGTGTACGGTTGCCTGCCAGCGACTGTGCAGCCAAGAACCAGACGCCAGAGCTCGCTCGACGTCAGGTTCACGGCACGGAGCGGAAGACTGGTGACAGCCGCTCAGGCGTCTCTCACCAGGCCAGCTCTCGCTCTCGTGGCAACCAGCTGGCTACCCGGGGTGCCGTGACGATCTCTGACCTTCCACGTGCCGAGGCTGGGAAGAGGTCCCCCCGATCGCCAGCGGTGTGACGTGCCTTGAGGACAAGCACCGGTCTCACCGTGACAGTGAGCTCTGCAGGTCGCCCGACCGTCTCTCTCACAGGGAGCGTGCAGGTACGGCAACCAGCAGCAGTTCATCTGACACACGAGACTGAGGCCGCTGTGCTCAGTCCAGCCGTTCTTCGCAAGGAGACGGCTCGACCAGGCCTGCAGCTCGATCGCCACCGCGGGTTGGCGATTGCCTGCAGCCCTCCAAGCCTGCTGGTCCTGCCAGCGAGCGAGGGGGGAGCGTCAGGTCTGCCTCTCCTGTACCTTCAACCTCCTCGGGTTACACCAGGAGGAGCGAGGTATTGCGGAGTGATCGTGAGGGGTGCGCCCCTCATGATCCCGTCACAACGCCGTACGTGCCAGGCACGGTTCTTGGACTGGCCAGGATGTACGTGCAAATGGCTGGAGGAGACCGAGAGGGGTCTGTCGCCGTTCCCCCCTTGAGGGGGGAGGGTCTCGGGAGGTGCTCCTGTTCGAGGGACTGGACGGTCCTACTCCTCAGGATGCAGTGACTCCCGAGATCCAGAGGAACTTTGCCGAGGTTATTGCGCTGATTCGTCAGCACAACGACCTCGGGGAAGGGTCGCCGCTCCCACCTTCTGAGCCCACGTCCCAGCTCGAGTCCTTTTGGGGCCCGAAGAGGGAACCCAAACAGACGGTGGGGTTGCCGCGATCAGAGCTGGCCGACTCTGTCTTGAACCAGGTTGAGTCTCTTGTCTCCGGGCAGGAAGGCGCTCTCAGGTCAAGCAGATCGAGCAAGCTGCTTCCACCTCCTCTACTGCGACAGCGGCGATTCAACATGCCGTCAGAAGATCCGATGCCGCCCAAACAGGTAAACCCGGAGTTAGCCAGGCTAACACCGGGTGTGTCTCTGCAGCAGCTCCTGTCTGAGAACCTATGGTTCTCGCAGCAAGAGGCACTTGGTCTGGAATCCACTGCCATGGCAGCTTTCCAGGCCGTCTCCTGGATAGACCTGTGGTCCCTCACAGTGTCTAAGGTCGCAGCCAACTCCGGGGGAATTTCTCCCGAAGAAGACTCGGCCTTCAGGAGGCTTTGCCAGTCTGGAGGAAGAGCCATCTCCTTCCTCGCCCATCAGACGGCAAACCTGTGGGCCAACCTGGTACTTCGAAGTAGGGATGCTGTCCTTACACGAGTATCCAGGGCGGCTGGGCGTGAGGCAGCGTTAGGACTTCGGAATGGACCTGTACGGAGTTCCTCCTCTCTCTTCCCAGGAGAGATGGTGGATGCTGCGGTGGACAGACGGCGCACTGATGACAGTGACCATCTCGTACACCAGGCAGTTTCGAAGGCTTCTGGGCAGCCTTGAACTGCGGCCAAGCCAAAGAGCTCGGTTAGCGCTTCCTCGGCCGCTAAGACGATAGCCTCGTCGAAGCCCCGTGGAAAGACTGTCTTCTTCGACTTCTGCCAAGGGGGGCCGTAACCAGCCCTCCTCCCAGCCTTCCTTCTCGCGAGGAGGGTCATGGAAGAAGTCGAAGAAAGGGGGGAAACGCTAGGGACGGCGTTCCCCCTCACCTGCTGCCGGAAGTGGGGGGGTGCCTGGCCAGCCATTGAGCAACTTGGCAGCGCTACGGCGCCAAGACCTGGATAGTAGATGTCCTTCGGGAGGGATATCTATTACCCTTTGAATCTCGGCCACCCCTCACCTCCAACCCGGTCCAACAGCAAACGTACGTTCCAGGTTCTTCGAAGGACGTAGCCCTAAGACAGGAGATCCAGTCCATGCTGAGCAAACGAGCTGTAGAGATCGTCACGGATCAGTCACCGGGCTTCTACAGTCGTCTTTTCCTGGTGGAAAAGTCTACGGGGGGCTGGCTCCCGGTGATAGATCTCTCTCCCCTGAACCGATTCGTTCGCCAGACTCGGTTCACGATGGAGACGGCACGTTCCGTGCTCGACTCCATCAGGGAGAATGATTTCATGCTTTCAGTGGATCTGAAGGATGCGTATTTCCAGATACCCATCCATCAATCCTCCAGGAAGTACCTCCGCTTCATCCTTGACGGGACGGTGTACCAATTCAGGGCACTTTGCTTCGGTCTCTCAACCGCCCCACAGGTGTTCGCGCGAGTGTTCACTCTGGTGTCTGCTTAGGCCCACTCGCACGGGATACATCTGATGAGGTATCTCGACGATTGGTTAGTCCTGGCAAGCTCCCGCTCGCAGTTGCTGCAGGACAGGGATCGACTACTCGAGTTTTGTCGCGATCTGGGGATCGTGGTGAACTTCGAGAAGTCCGATCTCGAACCCAAGCAGAGGATGAAGTACCTGGGTATGCTGATCGACACTGTAGCAGGGCGAGTCTTCCCCGCAGACTCGCGGATCAGCAGATTCAGGGAGGCAGCCAACCAGTTCCTGTCTCGGCAGGAACAGGCAGCTCAGCAATGGCAAGTCGTGATCAGACACCTGTCGTCACTCGAGAAGTTAGTCCCTCACGGGCGTCTTCACCTGCGGTCTCTTCAGTGGAGACTAAAGGAGAGTTGGTCACAGGCAACAGATCCTCCAAACTTCCCAATGTCTCTCACACTGGAGGTGAGGCAGGACCTAGCCTGGTGGCTGGACAACAGGAACCTCTTAGAGGAGTGCCTCTACGCACTCCCCCCCCTGGAGATGCAGCTGTTCTCAGACGCATCGACCGAGGGATGTGGCGCACACCTGGAGGAGTTGCTGACTTCAGGTGTGTGGGACGATCGCGACAAGCACCTTCACATCAATGTACTGGAGCTCAAGGCAGCGTTTCTTGCGCTCCAAGAGTTCCAGGACTGCTTGATGGGACACTCAGTGGTGTTGATGTGCGACAACACCACGGTAGTGGCTTACGTCAACAAACGGGGGCCTAGTGTCTCTCCCGTTGTAACAGTTGACTCGGCAGGTGCACGAGTGGGCCGAGGCTCACTCAATAGAGCTGTCAGCACGCTACATTCCAGGGAAGAGGAATGTAATAGCGGACAAGCTCAGCCGTCGGGATCAGGTGATAGGAACCGAATGGTCCCTACACCAGGATGTGGCGGAAAGGCTCTTAGACCTGTGGGGGCCACCAGTAGTGGATCTGTTCGCCACCCGGCACAACAGGAAACTTCAGGTTTTCTTTTCAGCCGTGCCGGACCCATGGGCAGCTGCAGAGGACGCTCTTCGCGTATGCCTTTCCTCCGTTCAGCCTGATTCGCAAGGTGATCAGTCGAGTACTGGTCACCCCGAACCTCAGGATGATCCTGGTGGCTCCCAAATGGCCCCAGGCCATTTGGTATCCGGACCTGCTGGCTCTTCTCGCAGGAGAACCGAGAGAGATTCCCCCTTGGCACAACCTTCTCGCCCAGCCACATGTAGAGCGGTACCACCGAACAGTCCAGTCCCTACGACTTCACGGCTGGCTGTTATCCACCATCTCTTGCGAACGAGAGGCTTTTCTCGCAGCGCAGCAACAGAGATGGCTGGAAACATCCTTCAGTCCTCTGCAGCTGTGTACCAGGGGAAGTGGGCCGTCTTCTGTGGTTGGTGTCGTAGACGGGGTTTATCTCCTCTCAGAGCCACTCTTCAGCAGGTAGCGGATTTCATCGTTTTTCTTCGCCGAGAGAAGCTCTTCTCAGTCCCCACAGTCAAAGGATATAGAGCCGCACTGGCACTAGTCCTTAAACTGAGGGGATTGGATATCTCGAACTTGTTCGAGATCTCCTTGCTTATGAGGAGCTTCGAAAGGTCTTGCCCACCCAGGGAACTCAGGCCCCCTGAATGGGACGTGACTCTTGTCCTTAGGAGTTTGACTCGAAGACCCTTCGAGCCACTCCGAGAGTCGCAGACAGGGATCTGACCCTCAAGACCCTCTTCTTGGCTGGCCCTGGCATCGGGGAAGAGAGTAGGGGAACTTCATGGTCTTTCCTTCGATGTACGACACTCCAGGGGATGGGGATCTGTGACGCTCGATTTCGTCCCGAACTTCGTTGCGAAGACTCAGAAACCGTCGATCCCTGACGACAGGTTTGAGTCTTTCACAATTCCCGCCCTAATGGACTTCACCGATAATGATGCGGATGAGATTATGCTTTGTCCTGTGAGGGCGCTACGGCGCTACCTGAAGAGAACTCGGCACCTCAGGCCAGGGCCAGGGAGAGCCATCACTGGGCCCTGGTACTGTGAGTGTCATTGGGCCCCTACCATTTGGCGAGCGAGGTGAGCCCATCCAGCGGGGGGATCAGGATTTAGAATTTGACCAATTTAAGAGCCAATTTAAAAGCCATAAAATGTTCACTGGTAGGATGTAAATTCTGTTCATCTTGCCGTATTGGAGCTTTATTTATGACTTGCAGTTAACAACTTATTTTGTTATTACATTACGTATAATTTGAGATAAACAAAACTTATTCATGAAACTCATTAAAGTGGCATTGTGCAATAAGTCACTGTTGGCCTGTTGCATGTTGTGTATAATTATCATGCATAATAAAGTTTAGATGAATTTGAAATTCAAATTTCCCTATATTAAATAAATCATAAATGTGACTGTTTCATACAAGTATACATGTATAATTATTAAAGAAATACTCCTTTCCTTGCTTTTCTAGCAGCAAAACACTCAATTAAATCATCAAAATCAATCTTTCGTGCCAAATCACTTTCAATGCTTAAAAGACTTAGTGATGATAATCTCTCTTGTCCCATTGTGCTTCTTAAGTGATTCTTAATCAACTTTAATTTGCTAAAGGATCTTTCTGCAGAGGCAACTGTGACTGGCAACGTCAAGAAAATTATCAAGGCTATGCATATATTTGGAAACAAATCTTGTAGTTTTAATTTTGTGATCTTATTAAGAAGCAGAAGTGGAGAGAGAGAGTTGTCATCTAAAGTTGGCTTTATGTTATTCTTAAGGTACAGAATTTCCTCGTTAGCTTGTCACTAGAGATGTCTTTGCTATACTCAGTGCTAAAGTTTTTAGAATCATTTACTATCACTTTCATCAGTCATATCAAGATATGACCACAGAAACCCAAATAGTTTGTTAATCTGGAAGATGGCCTGGTAACGCTTGTTAGTCTCTCACATACTGTGTCAATAACCTTAAAAACACTTCTTTCTTAAACCTATGTTCGTCTGTCTGTATAAGTGAATCTTCACCTGATACCTTATCATCATCAGAGTCGGAGTCATCAAAAAAAGGATTTCTTTTTCCTTTCCGAGTGACTCGAAATACTGGGTCAATGTTCATGGCAACTGCAACAACTTTGGCTTCATCATAAATTAAATGCCACTTCTTTGAGAGACTGCAATTCAGTTTCCAAGTCCTCTATGTTTTTTACAGTAAAGGACTGAGCTTGAATCACCTGATTTCTCTGATCTATTGAAATTCAATAACTTGAACCAAAAAGCAGCCATCAAAATACATTCAAAAGAAGACACATACTTAATAGCGGTTGCCACATCTACTTTAGTTTTAGCTGTTAAACCTCTCAGTTGGGATATTTCTTTTAAGTGAAGCGAGAATATTAGGTAAATGGTGTGCAAAGGGCCTGACACTAGCTACTCTATCTGTCCCACCGAGTTCCAGATAAACCGTGAAGAGATGCCGCAATGTGACTCTTAAGTATCTCCCAGCGTTTGGGACTGCTCGAGCAAATATTATATACTGTCTGTACCATCCCAAAAATTGTTACTACCTCTTTGCAACAAGCAGCAGCATCAGAACCACACAAGTTTAAGGAATGACAGCCAGGTGAGAACAAGCAGAGAGGATTCTTTCTTTGTACTCACCTGACATATTACTACCATTGTCGTATCCCTGACCTCTGCAATCTTCAAAAGGAATATGAGAATCACTAAGAAATTTTAATATCATCTCTGAAATGTCTGCCCCTGTCTTCTTACTGTCATCAATAAATGAAAGAAATCTCTCATGTATCAGGTATTTACCACATTCATCACAAGTTAGGTATCTCAGGATGATGTACTTTGTTCAGTATGTGACATATCCGGGGTAGCATCAACCATTATTGAATAATATTTGGCCCTGATCACGCTCATTAAGAATACAATCTTTAACCTTTTTTCGGCACATAATTGAATGAATTCATTTTGTGACGAATAGGAAAGATAATGAGCCTGAAGACGCTTCCCATCCTTCTGAGCTTCTCTCACTTTAGATACATGATCTTGAAGAATGGGATCATAACGAGAAAGCAGCTCAATTATACCAAGAAAATTTCCGTTATTTGTATCACCTATCATGCTAGACTCTCCTTGAAATGAAAGGCCTCGCTCTCCTAAAGTCAGTACAAACATCCAAAGATTCGTTGTTTTAGAATTAGCTTCCATTTACTTTTCTCAACTGAATTGATCTCTGTAACTGATCATCAATTCCAGATTCCTCTTTCAAACGTGCTTCTAACTGACGCCAGTCTAGATAACACTGTTGTGGTAGTTTGTATGCCTCATTTTCTGGAATGCGGTTATAAAGTTTTTTCCATGACGATTGTTTTCCAATGCCACATGAAGCCAAATTTGAAGGTGTTTTGGCTGTTGTGTACATCCTGCACTAAACAGTCGACAAGGAAAACAAAAAGTGCTCTTTTACGCTAACTATAACACTAGCCAATCTCGTTTTCCAGTTTCACCATTTGGTCTCTGAACTTTCAAAACTGTATAAGGAAACTGTTACTCTTATCATCTGAAAGCAATTTGACTTGGTATTGGCTGAGGGCCCTGTCTAACAAAATCTTCAATCTGCACTCGAGATGGCCTATCAGGGATCAAACCTATATCTCTTTGTTGTTCAGTGTCTTTGGGTTCTGCATTTATTACATCGGATTTGGCTTCCTGTTGGGCATCCTGGACTAATGACTGTGAAGTTTGAGGGGTCTGACTCTGAGGATGAGGGCAAGATATTCTGTTCTTCTACATTAGTGTCTGTTGTGTCTATTTTCTTAACACCCACTTCAAATAATGTTCTTGCACACTTTGAAACAGCCTCTTCCCTAGCCTGTTTTTCTTTCTTGCTTCTGTGCACCTGATTTGTGAGATACATTATGGCAGTCTGAAAGAAGAGAAAAAAAAACTTTTACCCTAAAGGCTAAAGCACAATGGTGATAATGACATTATGACACTTACACCATTACATGGTACATCTCAACAGTTTTGGTCAATTTGTTTAAAAAATGTACATGTTGTTATTGAACATTCATTTAATTTAACAGGGATGGACTTGGACTCAAAAATCGACTTGTTCCGATACGTAATACAAACCCTCGGTCCTTTAACAATAGAAGTAGCTAGCGGCAG
>NC_087220.1:58655662-58678546 GCF_015104395.2 Macrobrachium nipponense
AATGACTAATTATCATATCAATATTGATTAATACTGTATTGTTATTCAATAATTTAATACGATTAAATATTTATATAATAAAAAATGATAGTTATAATACAATTAAATTTGTTCATACTTACTAGCAGATATATATACGTATAGCTGTTATTCTCTGACGTCCGACAGAATTTCAAAAACTCTTGGGCCAAGGGTTGGACGGGTTTTCGTTCTTGGCCAAGAACGTGGGACTCAAAGAGCGGACAGCATTTATCTCCTTTGAAGCCCACATGTACACTGATGGCCTGAATTTCGCTAACTCTCTTCGCCGTCGCCAGAGCAGTTAGGAAAAGAGCCTTTCTAGTCAAGTTTTTAAGAGACGCTGCATGGAGAGGCTCGAACGGACTTGACATCAGATGTCTTAAAACAACATCTAAGTTCCAGGAAGGAAGCCTAACCTGAACTATCTTTGTGGTTTCAAACCTCCTCACCCTGTCTCTTTCCAACTTCTTCAAGTATGAAGTTAGAGATTTCCATTCTTCTGCACTCAAATCCTTGCATTCATTACAAGTATTAACAAAAGAACATTCATACATCCTGCATTTCTTGCAAACAGTATGAGGATCAAGCGATGCCTTCGGCATCCTAACTTTACAACCCACATTCACACACATTCTCACCACACTTCCAGAATCAGACATCATGTTGAACAATCCAAATCAAATTCCAAAAACGGTCCACAATCGCGTATGCCAGTACAATCAATGCAAATACGTACCGTACGAGAAGTCCAAACGAAGATCAATTGCAATTCAAAATACGAATCCAGCCGGAGATACCCACAACGATGTTGCCAGTATGGCCGACAGAAAAAATATGATAGAACATGGGAATGGTTCCTAGTCCTGCCACCCAGCGGCAGGTAGGTAGATCACCTGACCTACAGGTAGCGTGTGCGCGAAATTCGAATTTCTGTCGGACGACGGAGTCAAATAGCTAAGTATATATCTGACAGGTAAGTTAAATGTATAAAATGTATAATTTTGCTGTACTTTGTTCTTCTTTTGGTGGGGTGATGTATTTCTACTATTGTTTTCTTTATTGGCTGAAGAGTCTCAGATGTTCTTTTTATTAGAGGTGGGCATTTAAATGGCTTTTTGCTCTTGGGTTCTATTTCAATACTTTCTTCAATTTTATCTGATGTTTTAATTTTCTCTTTTATTTGGGTTTCTCTTTTTTTCATTTTTTGTTTGCATGCAATTTTCGTTGACTTTGTCTTCTCGGTATTCATTTTTTTCCATATAGATTTTGGGTCTTACTGATTGTTTAATGTGTTTCTTGGATTTGGGTGGGGTTGTTTCAAGTAGTCTTTTTTTGTCTTTTGACTTAGCTCTTGTATTTTGCTTGTCCTCCACATTCATCATGTCTTCTTGCATTTCTGGTGTTGGTAATATATTATATAAGTTTGTGTTGCTTATATGTTCTGTAGCTTCCGAGCTTGAATTTTGTGCCTTTAAATTATGAGTATTTTCAGTTTGATTTATACTGTGCAATTTTGTAGGAATTTGGTTTTGCGCTTCTTTATTTACTACCTCTTTATATGTGTTTTTCCTTGCTGGGTCTTGTAAACCTCTTACTTTTAGTTCTATCTTCGCTTCTCTTATTGACATTCCACTCCTTTCTTGTAAGATTTTTAATTCAGTATTGTATAGGTAATATGCGCATTCCTTCGATCTTGAGTGGTGGTTCTGACCACAATTTATGCAAATTGGGTTTTCACAGTCCCATTTTGTTGTGTGTTGTATGATCCACAACATGCACATCTTGGAACTTCTCTACAATTTTATTAGAATGGCCATATTTACTACATGATTTGCATTGTAGTGGTTTGGGGATATATGGTCTTATCTCTCTCGTCTGCCCTAATACTTTAATAGTTAAAGGGAGTTCATTTCCTTCAAATTTCAATTTAGCTATTTGTATATTTATTTTTGAATTTTTCCTACTTGGGATATCATAGATGTCACATTCTTCAATATTTTTGTATCTTTTCTTAAGCGAGTCCATTAACATATTCTTATCTATTAATTCATCGTCATTATTTGGCAGGATTATTGTACCAGTATACTATTTAGTTTTATTAATGCTTGGTGACTTTGTTATTTGTTTGGGCGTTATCTATGTTCGTAATTTGTAATAAGTAGTTTTCTGATTGGGCTTTTAGTAGTGGTTTCCACCATCCATGTATTTGTTTGTGTTTGACGAAATTTCATGTTTTCTGATGGGTATCTGGTCAGTAAATAATTTTCTAATTTTTAAAATTTGAAATTTTCTTTTCACTTTCTATTGTCAAAAATCTTGTCCAAGTGTCCTTTCCAAAAAGTGATTCAAATAAAGCTAGAGAAGGGCTAGGCTGGAATTTTCTTTTGACAAATCTTTTTTGGCCTAGTAAAAGGCTCCATAGTTGCTATATTTTTGGTTGAAGTGTCCAAAGGGTGTCCTTGTTCGTTTCAGGGTCAGATGGGAATTTAGTGTCATGGGGTCACATTTTCCGGGGGACTGAGTTCCATAGTCAATTTCCATTTTTCCTTTTATTTGAAATTACAGAGAAACCAACTGCAAGTCATGGAAAAAAACTGGGTCTCCTCTCAAAGACTCCCCTCACCAAAGACACATAGCAGAGACCAACTCCCATATGTCCACTCCCTACCCTACCCCGAAGGGATGGCTCTAAAATAACATGATTGGCTCAAGTGTAAGCAAAACCCGCTTGATAGGACCAAGGGCATAGCTAGTATGCAATCCATCCCCACTCATGTTTATTTTAGAGGGCAATCCAGATAAATTGCCGAGAGTCCTACCGTGGAGACTATACCTCCCCGGATTCCGTAGGCAAGTCCCCACATGTAGTCCTGCCCCAATAAATATTGATGTGGAATCACATCAATATCCTTAGGGTCCAAACATATTCGAGCGGCGGACCAAACCACTATAGTCCCTGCCATTTGGATCAAGGTAAAGCCTAAGTTCAGAGACCCAGCTCCTACCTAACCTGCACGAGGTTTTTAGTGAAGAGGAGGAGGATAGCTAGGGGGAGCAACTGAGCAAGAGAAAGTAAGTGATTGGAAGTTGATCAGTAAGAGAAAAATTGAGACATTTAGATTCAAACTAGGAGATAATTCTCCCAGTTCGAAAAGCCCTCTTGCCCGCTACGCAGTTTCAACCATAGGCTGGAAATGCGTAACTCCATCAAGAGGGCCTTCTCCTCCAGGCCAGGGAGCTTTGCTTACTTCTAATGCCACCATTTTCTCTTGCATTTTTTGAAGGAAAGTTTGAGTTCTGCAATTTCAGAAGCCGAATCAGAGGGATTAGCAACCTGTGATTGGCCTGATAAAGAAGGAGAATAATTATGAGTAGAAGAAGCTACAGAACTAGACAGGGGTTCATGAGATCTAGATCTACTAAGGCTTTTATAAGCCGCCTTCCTCTCTCTATCTTTCTCTAACTTCTTCAAGTAAGAAGTTAAAGTCTTCCATTCCTCCGCACTCAATCTTTCACACTCACTAAATGTGTTATCTAAAGAACACTCAACAACTCTACATCCACGGCATGCAGTGTGAGGATCTACCGAAGCCTTTGGAATCCTCACCTTACAGCCCTCATTCACACACACTCTGAAACCAACACTAGAGTCAGACATATTCAAGAAAAATCCAAAGCCAAGTCCAAAAACAGTTCCACGATAGCGAATGCCAAACAACGATCCAAGTACGTCACCAAAAATCGGTCGAAAGAAGATCAAAAGCGTTGAAAAAAGAATTCCAGTCAGGAGGTAGTAACAACAATGTTGACACCACCGGCGACAGAGAAAATTTGGTAGAAAACGGGAATGGTTCCTAGTCCTGCCACCCAGAGCAGGGCGGTAGATCACCTGCCCTACCTGTAGCGAGTGCCGCGAAATTTGAATTTCTGTCGGGGACGATGGAGTCTATAACTAAGTATATATCTGACAGGGAAGTTGAATGTATGAAAATGCAATTTTGGACAAATTGTCATTTGTTCCGACACGGCATACAAACCTTCAGTCCTTTTACAATAGGAAGACTCACTTCTTGGTGGGAGGAATCTGAGTCTTTTGTGAACAGACTGGTGTTCGCCCAACCTTGGAATGCCTCCCTGGTCATAAGAGCGAGGGAGGAATCCAAGCCTTTGTCCGATTGATCGGGGTGTGCACCGCAGGATCAATGGCCAGACCTCTGGACCAAGTACTAAGAGAGAGGCAAGCGTATCTCTTCGTACCAGCAATGTAAGAACTTGTTCCTGTACAGGAGCAAATATAAAGTCATGGGTTTGTCTCTTGTTGGCATCCACTTCCCCCCCCTTGTAGGAGGAAGTGGTGGATATTCTGCTCCTATCCCTAGTGAAAGGGATAGGATGGGGCTCTGTCATATAGCTCACCTGCATTTCGTCCTCATCCAGCGTAGTGACGACCGTGACCCTCTGCCCACAGGTAGAGGAGAAGAAAAAGATGGGAAGAGAAGCCAGTCACTCACTCATTCTCACATCCATTCTCACAGTCACACCAGGACTCGATGCTGTTTCAGCCTGCGAGGGTCTGGGTTAGCTACACAACTTGCTGAGCAGCCACCACGGGTCCCAAGGAAAAGGTATCCAAGGACCTGTGGGCAATATCCCGAAGGTAGGAGGTGAAGGTAGTCTGGTTGGCCCAGACACCTGCCTTCAGGACCTGCGCCACGGAGAAGTTCTTACGGAACGCCATTGACGGGCCAATACTTCTGACTTTGTGGGCTCTCGCACAGAGCGTACGGGTGTCGACACTACCATCAGCCTCATACGCTCTTCTGATCACCTCACGTAGCCAGAATGAAAGAGTGTTCTTGGATACTTCTTTCTTGGTAACCCCGGTGCTAACGAAGAGGCGTCGACACTCAAGCCTGAGGTGCCGAGTTCTCTTCAGGTAGCGCCGTAGCGCCCTCACAGGACAAAGCAGCATCTCATCCTCATCATTATCGGTGAAGTCCATTAGGGAGGGAATTGTGAAAGACTCGAACCTGTCGTCAGGGATCGACGGTTTCTGAGTCTTCGCAACGAAGTTCGGGACGAAATCGAGCGTCATAGATCCCCATCCCCTGGAGTGTCGTACATTGAAGGAAAGGCCATGAAGTTCCCCTACTCTCTTTCCCGATGCCAGGGCCAGCAAGAAGAGGGTCTTGAGGGTCAGATCCCTGTCTGACGACACTCGGAGTGGCTCGAAGGGTCTTCGAGTCAAACTCCTAAGGACGAGAGTCATGTCCCACTCAGGGGGCCTGAGTTCCCTGGGTGGGCAAGACCTTATGAAGCTCCTCATAAGCAAGGAGATCTCAAACGAGCTCGAGATATCCAATCCCCTCCGTTTCAGGGCTAGTGCCAGGGCGGCTCTATATCCTTTGACTGTGGGGACTGAGAGGAGCTTCTCTCGGCGAAGAAATACGAGGAAATCCGCTACCTGCTGAAGAGTGGCTCTGAGAGAAGATATACCCCGTCTACGACACCAACCACAGAAGACGGCCCACTTCCCCTGGTACACAGCTGCAGAGGACTGACGGACGTTTCCAGCCATCTCTGTTGCTGCGCTACGAGAAAAGCCTCTCGTTCACAAGAGATGGTGGATAACAGCCAGCTGTGAAGTCGTAGGGACTGGACTGTTTGGTGGTACCACTCTATGTGTGGCTGGACGAGAAGGTTGAGCCAAGGGGGAATCTCTCTCAGTTCTCCTGCGAGAAGAGCCAGCAGGTCCGGATACCAAATGGCCTGGGGCCATTTGGGAGCCACCAGGATCATCCTGAGATTCGGGGTGACCAGTGCTCGACTGATCACCTTGTGAATCAGGCTGAACGGGGGGGGGAAAGGCATACGCGAAGAGTTGTCCCACGGATGTTGAAGAGCGTCCTCTGCAGCTGCCCATGGGTCCGCCACGGCTGAAAAGAAAACCTGAAGTTTCCTGTTGTGCTGGGTGGTGAACAGATCCACTACTGGTCGCCCCCACAGGTCGAAGAGCCTTTCCGCCACGTCCTGGTGTAGGGACCATTCGGTTCCTATTACCTGATCCCGACGGCTGAGCTTGTCTGCTACTACATTCCTCTTCCCTGGAATATAGCGTGCTGACAGCTCTATTGAGTGAGCCTCGGCCCACTCGTGCACCTGCCGAGTCAACTGGTACAACGGGAGAGACACTAGGCTCCCCTGTTTGTTGACGTAAGCCACCACTGTGGTGTTGTCGCACATCAACACCACTGAGTGTCCCCATCAAGCGGTTCCTTGGGAACTCCTTGGGAGCCGAGGAAACGCTGCCTTGAGCTCCAGTATATTGATGTGAAGGTGCTTGTTGCGATTGTTCCACACACCTGAAGTCAGCAACTCCTCCAGGTGTGCGCCCCACCCCTCGGTCGATGCGTCTGAGAACAGCTGCATCTCTGGGGGGGGAGTGCGTAGAGGCACTCCCTTTAAGAGGTTCCTGTCGTCCAGCCACCAGGCTAGGTCCTGCCTCACCTCCAGCGTCAGGGACACTGGGAAGTTTGGGGGATCCGTTGCCTGTGACCAACTCTCCTTTTGTCTCCACTGAAGAGACCGCAGGTGAAGACGCCCGTAAGGGACTAACTTCTCGAGTGACGACAGGTGTCCGATCACGACTTGCCACTGCTGAGCTGCCAGGAACTGGTTGGCTGCCTCCCTGAATCTGCTGATCCGCGAGTCTGCGGGAAGACTCGCCCTGCTACCGTGTCGATCAGCATACCCAGGTACTTCATCCTATTCTTGGGTTCGAGATCGGACTTCTCGAACTACCACGATCCTTAGATCACGACAAAACTCTAGTAGCCGATCCCTGTCCTGCAGCAACTCAGGACTAACCAATCGTCGAGATACCTCATCAGACGTATCCCGTGCGAATGGGCCCAAGCAGACACCAGAGTGAACACTCGCGTGAACACCTGTGGGGCGGTTGAGAGACCGAAGCAAAGTGCCCTGAATTGGTACACCGTCCCGTCGAGGATGAAGCGGAGGTACTCTCTGGAGGATTGATGGATGGGTATTTGGAAATACGCATCCTTCAGATCCACTGAAAGCATGAAATCGTTCTCCCTGATGGAGTCGAGCACGGAACGTGTCGTCTCCATCGTGAACCGAGTCTGGCGAACGAATCGGTTCAGGGGAGAGAGATCTATCACCAGGCGCCAGCCCCCGTAGACTTTTTCACCAGGAAAAGACGACTATAGAAGCCCAGTGACTGATCCGTGACGATCTCTACAGCTCGTTTGCTCAGCATGGACTGGATCTCCTGTCTTAGTGCTACGTCCTTCGAAGAACCTGGAACGTATGTTTGCTGTTGGACCGGGTTGGAGGTGAGGGGTGGCCGAGATTCGAAGGGTAATAGATATCCCTCCCGAAGAACATCTACTATCCAGGTCTTGGCGCCGTAGCGCTGCCAAGTTGCCCAATGGCTGGCCAGGCACCCCCCCACCTTCCGGCAGCAGGTGAGGGGGAACGCCGTCCCTAGCGTTTCCCCCCTTTCTTCGACTTCTTCCCTGACCCTCCTCGCGAGAAGGAAGGCTGGGAGGAGGGCTGGTTACGGCCCCCCTTGGCAGAAGTCGAAGAAGACAGAGTCTTTCCACGGGGCTTCGACGAGGCTATCGTCTTAGCTGCCGAGGAAGCGCTAACCGAGCTCTTTGACTTGGCCGCAGTTCGAGGCTGCCCAGAAGCCTTCGAAACTGCCTGGTGTACCAGGACAGCGTCCCTACGTCAAAGTACCAGGTTGGCCCACAGGTTTGCCGACTGGTGGGCGAGGAAGGAGATGGCTCTTCCTCCAGACTGGCAAAGCCTCCTGAAGGCCGAGTCTTCTTCGGGAGAAATTACCCCGGAGTTGGCTGCGACCTTTGACACTGTGAGATGGCCTGGAAAGCTGCCATGGCAGTGGATTCCAGACCAAGTGCCTCTTGCTGCGAGAACCATAGGTTCTCAGACAGGAGCTGCTGCAGAGACACACCCGGTGTTAGCCTGGCTAACTCCGGGTTTACCTGTTTGGGCGGCATCGGATCTTCTGACGGCACGTAGAATCGCCGCTGTCGCAGTAGAGGAGGCGGAAGCAGCTTGCTCGACCTGAGAGAGCCTTCCTGCCCGGAGACAAGAGACTCAACCTGGTTCAAGACAGAGTCAGCGAGCTCTAATCACGGCAATCCCACCGTCGGTTTGGGTTCCCTCTTCGGGCCCCAAAACGACTCGAGCCGGGACGTGGGCTCAGAAGGTGGGAGTGGCGACCCTTCCCCGAGGTCGTTGTGCTGACGAATCAGCGCAATGACCTTGGCAAAGTTCCTCTGGATCTCTGGCGTCACTGCATCCTGAGGAGTAGGACCGTCCAGTCCCTCGAACAGGAGCACCTCCCGAGACCCTCCCCCCTTGAGGGGAGGAACGGCGACAGACCCCTCTCGGTCTCCTCCAGCCACTTGCGCATACGTCCTGGTCGGTCCAAGAACCGTGCCTGGCACGTATGGCGCCGTGGTGGGATCATGAGGGGCGCACCCCTCACGATCACTCCTCAATACCTCGCTCCTCCCGGTGTAACCCGAGGAGGTTGAAGGCACGGGAGAGGCAGACCTGACGCTCCCCCCTCGCTCGCTGGCAGGACCAGCGGGCTTGGAGGGCTGCAGGCGATAGAGCTGCAGGCCTGGTCGAGCCGTTTCCTTGCGGAGAACGGCTGGAGTGAGCACAGCGGCCCCGGTCTCGTGTGTCAGATGAGCTGCTGCTGGTTGCTGTACCCGCACGCTCTCTGTGAGGGCGACGGTCAGGCGACCTGCAGAGCTCACTGTCACGGTGAGACCGGTGCTTGTCCTCACGGCGCGTCACACTGCTGGTGCCAGCCGTGACTGGCACCGGCGATCGGGGGACCCCGTCCCAGCCTCGGCGCGTGGACGGTCGGCGACCGTCACGGCACCCCTGGTAGCCAGCTGGTCACCGCAAGAGCGAGAGCTGGCCTGGTGAAAGTCGCCTGAGCGGCTGTCACCAGTCCTCCGCTCCGTGCCGTGAACCTGACGTCGAGCGAGCTCTGGCGTCTGGTTCTTGGCTGCTCGCTGGTAGGCAACCGTACACTCGGTACGTCTCACGAACGAGAGGCCGAGACGGAACCTGATGCAGTGGCAGAGCCTCTGGCACCAGGCGAGGAAGTACCGGTGTTAGCCGGTACTCCTCTGGTCCCCGTAGTCTTCTTCCTGACGGAAGAAGAGACGGGCCCTGCTCCCGAAGGAGCAGGAGGACCAACGGAAGCACCCCCCATCTCACCGGAGCGAGACGGGCCCTGAGAAGCTCCCGAAGGAGACTTCTTAGGAGGGGAAGAGGCAACCTTCTTCTTCTTCGGCTTGGAAGCCTTAGAAGTCGAAGGGGGCGAGGCGGCAGACGACGACGACACCTTCCTCTTCTTCTTCGTCAGCTTCCTCAGGACCGACGTTAAGTGTACCATCCAGGGCGGAGCCGGGGCTGCTGTTGCCGAAGCAACAAGGCCCGGACGCACCTGTAAGGAAAGACCAACGTCGGTTACAGCGACAACACGAGCAGGAACAACCTCGGCAGGAGCAGGCAACACAGGAACGGCAGGAACGGTCATCAACGGAGCAGTCACGGCAGGCACAGTCATCGGCATCTGGGTAGGTACGGCCGGTACGGCAGGTGGCACGTCCAGCACAGGAGGACGGACCAGTGACACCGACATCCTTGGCACCGGCGGCAGGTCCAGGGGCGAGCTCTTCGGCCACTGGAAGTCAGGTCTCGGCAACATGGCAAACCCTGGTGGTGGCAGCACACTCCCCCGTGTCACGGCGATCGGCCCCTGTACAGAGGTGGTCGGCAAGACTGATACAGCATGCGGTGAATAAACCAAGTGAGGGGGAGCAGCATAGCCTGGAGTGGTCAACGTGGTGGTTGTGGTGGTCACCGTGGCAGAGTGACCGCAGCAGCGCCAGCAAGATGGTATAACAGCCCCTGGACACTCGGCATGCCCTGCAAGCCCAGTGAAGCCCACACCTGGCCAAGGTCGTCCCTCGCAGCAGACGCACCTGGGGAAGGAAAGGTCAGGTTAGTACGGGGGGTCTCTACCCGCTCGCGGGGAGTGGACGAACGGATAGAGGACCCTGAATACAACTCAACGTCGGGGTACCGAGCGCCCTCCTCCACACTCGACAGATCGGGTGAGGAGAAGGACCTGGAAACCCCCCCCCCCCAAAAGGGGGAAGGTGCCATACGTGGGAGCGGAGCAGGGGGCAGGAAAGACGACGAAGTGTCCCTTACCAAAGGAGTCGCGGGAGAGCTCTCCGGCGACTCCTTTGCAGGCCTTCGCTTCTTCCTGCCCTCGTACAAGCCCCACTGCACCTACAACCAATTAACACACACATCACAGGGTTCTGTGCGAGAGCATTCGCGCCCCCGCCACCGAGCGCACAATACATGGGGGTCAATTTCGGGAAAACTGCGGAACTTACCGCACTTACGCCCCTCAGTTCCTGGGCACAATCGCCGGATGATTGGAGGGCGTGGAGAATCCATGATTGAATTAATTCACAATTGGTGAAAGCAATAAAGGAAATGAATGTACTTACAGTCAGTTTTACCAAGCAAACACAACAAGAAAGCACAACCATACAAAAAGCGAACGATGATAAAGCGGGCAGAGAGCACAGAACACACATCCACTCGCTGTGAGGCCGAAAGCAAAAGTGATTGTTCACCTCCCAGTCGCGCGGTGCGCGCCTGTCGGACAAGCAGTTAACTACCGAACCCCTTGTTCGAAAGCTTACTACCTATCCTGCTGCCGCTAGTAACCTTCCTATTGTAAAAGGACCGAAGGTTTGTATGCCATGTCAGAACAAACAGGGATCTCTTCTTTAAGAGCCCTGTGCAGAAATGAGCTGTCAACTCCTCTGAACCATCCCTGACGGCCTTATCCATGCAAGACATTACACTGGACAGCTCCCCCAGGCTAATGGAATCGGTACTCCTAGACTTGGCATCTAGCACTCCGAGACACCAATCTAGAAAGTTGAAAGACCTCTAACGTCCTGAAGAGGCCTTTAAGGTGATAGTCCATTTCATTCATAGACCAAGCGACTTTCGACGAGGACAGGAGGGACCTCCTCGAGGCATCTACGATGCTCCGAAAGTCCCCCTGAGCAGAAGCTGGAAGTTTAATACCAACGTCTTCTCCTGTCTCGTACCACATGCCCACTTTTCCGCTAAGTCTTGAAGGCGGAAGAGCAAACGAGTTCTTTCCTTGGGCCTTCCTCCTCTCCATCCAGTCATGGACCTTACGTAACGCCCTCTTAGTGGAAAGTGACTTCTTCATCTTCACAAACCCCAAGACCTTGCTAGCCTTGGAGGATGAAAGTTGAGAGGGGGGAGAGCGTGGAGCTTCAGGATGAAAGGTATCAGCGAACTCAGACTAAAGAAGACGAGTCAAGACTTGGTAGTCTGAAGAGACTGGAGCCATCGGTTGTTCGTCGTCAGCCTCGACCGAAGCGTCACTCACTTCTCCTGGTTGTCTCTGGCGCTCGCCTGGCATCCGACCGAGCGTCAGGTTCACGCTGCACTTGCACCGAAAGCATACTAGCGGGTAATACCGCTTCACAAGAAAAGCGAGAAACCGACTCCTCACATCCTCTACAGAGCTGCTGGGGAGCTGTACGAACTCTAGATGGAGACGAATAAGGAGAGAGAGACGAGCGAGGAGAAGGAGAGGGAGACTGTCTAGACCTCTTCACTGGCAGCCTGTCATCCTTCCTGCGACGACGTGGATGCGTCTCTCTCGTAGCAAGAACGTCAGCAAGTTGCTGCTGCAACGAACGAAGAATCTTCTCGGTCGGAGAAGACTCCTTATCAGGGGAGGGGCTGATCCTGTGAGAAGGTGAGGGGCGAGGGGACGCCTTCTTCCTTCTCACAGGAACCGCCTCTTCATGCACTCTGGAGCGACTGGGGTGCTCGAAAGAGTCATCGTCCGATGACTCTCTACTCCTCTTCTGCAGCGGGAAAGCTGCGAAGACGCTGTCAAGTGAAGATCGTCGCTCGGGCGAAAAACCTGGACGTGAAGCGTCCCGATCACAAACGCTCCTTTTCAACGGGCGTGACACTGAATGAGAGCTCCACCCCTTATGCGGGGAGGAAGCCTCCGACGAAGAAAAGCACTCCTTGAGGAGGAGTGCATGTGCACGCTCCTTGGCAGTCTGGGTAGCGTCATCAGATACTGCCGAAGGCACGTCAGATCGGTGGGGGTTCCTCGTAACCCTCCTTTGGCTTTCGACATGCTCTCTCCCTGAAACCTGGGAGTCCAGCAGAGGTCCCGGCCTAGAGGCGAAATGAGGCCGATCTGACGCACCCTCCACTACATAAGGGGCACTGTCACTGCACTTAGCCACTTCACTTTTGCTCTCTAAGCAAGCACCTTCGATTCCAATATCAGAGAAAGGGCATTACCCTCTACAGACACTGTTTCAGGGCCCGAAGGCAACACTACAGGGTTAGGAGTGGCAACTACAGGAGGAGGGTTAATAAGAGAAACATTAACTTCCTGTTTACCTGAAACACTCCTGGACATCTAAATTCAAAGAGAAATCAAAGCCAAAATCAATTAAATCCAGAAATAACGTGTGCCTAGCCACCGATCCAAAGTCAGATAACCAAAAAAACCAAAAAGGGATACTCAAGTAGCTAGTTTCCAAAATCCAGACGGAGGTGCTGCAAACAGTTGTTTACAACACTGGCGACAGAAAAAATATGATAGAAAAATGGGAATGGTTCCTGATACCGCCTCCCAGAGGCGGGAATGGGTACTAACCACCAGACTCCCACTACGTGTGTTGTAAGTTTTTAAAATTCTGTCGGACTTCGGAAAATACAGCTATATATATATATATCTGACAGGTAAGTTTCATGAACAAACCATAAGTTCTCCGACAGGAGCTGCTGCAGAGACACCCCCGGATTTAGCCTAGCTAGTTCCGGGGTTAACCTGTTTGGGCGGCAAAGGGTCCCCCGATGGCATGTAGAATCTCCTCTGTCGCAGTAGAGGTGGGGGAAGTAGCTTGGAAGACCTGCCAGACCGTAGTGAACCCTCCTGTCCGGAGACGAGAGAGTCCACCTGGCCAAGCACCGAGTCAGCCAGGGCCGATCGCAGCAGACCCACCGTCGTCTTGGGTTCCTTCTTAGGACCCCCAGAACGACTCGAGCCTGGAGGTAGGCTCAGAAGGTGGGAGCGGCGAGGTCATTGTGCTGACGAATCAGCGCAATAACCTCTGCAAACGACCTCTGGATCTCGGGAGTGACCGCGTCTTGTGGAGTAGGACCGTCAAGTCCCTCCAACAAGAGCGCCTCCCGAGACCCTCCTCCTTCCAAAGGAGGAACTACAACAGACTCCTCCTGGTCTCCTCCTGCCACTTGCACGTACAACCTGGTCGGTCCCAAGACCATGCCAGGCTCGTAGGGCGTCGTGGTGGGACCATGAGGAGCGCGCTCCTCACGGTCACTCCGGATCACCTCGCTCTTCCCGGCATAGCCCGAGGAAGTTGAAGGGATCGGAGAGGAAGACCTGACGCTCCACCCTCGCTCACCGGCAGGACCAGTGTGCTAGGGGGGCTGCAGGCGATCGCCAAGGTGGCGGTCGAGTTGCAGGCCTGGTCGCGCAGCTCTCCGGGGGAGGGCGGCTGGACCGAGAACAATGGCTCCGGTTCCTAGCATCAGAGGAACTGCTGCTGGTCCCCCTACCTGCCCAGTCCCGGTGGGAGCGGCGGTCAGGGGACCTGCAGAGTCCGCAGTCGCGGTGAGAGCGGGGCCTGTCCTCACGGTGCCTCGAGCTGCTCGATTCCGGCGACCGAGGCGACCTCTTCCTTGTCTCAACCCGCAGCCGGTCTGGGACCGTCGCGTCAACCCTGGGAGCCCGCGTATCGCTACGAGAGTGATCACTGGCCTGGCGGGAGTCACCTGAGCTACTCTCACCTGTCTTCCGCTCCGTGCCTCGGTCTTGGTACTGAGCGAACTTGGAAGCCTGGACTTTGGCTGCACGGTCACCAGCGGGCGACCGCACACTCGGTACGTCTCGAGAACAAGAGGCCGAGACGGAATCTGATGCAGCAGCAGAGCCCCTAGCACCAGGTGAGGAGGTACCGGTGTTAGCCGGTACCCCTCTGGTCCCCGACTTCTTGCAGAAGGAGAGACGGGCCCCGCCCCCGAAGGAGCGGGAGGACCAGCGGAAGACCCCCCCCCCATCCCACCGGAGTGAGACGGGCCCTTAGAAGTTCCCAAAAGAGACTTCTTGGGGGGGAGGAGACAGCCTTCTTCTTTCTCAGCCATAAAGCCTTGGAAGTCGAAGGGGAAGAGGCAGCAGCAGACGACGACAAAGAAGACGACGAAGACGAGGACGCCACCTTACTCCTCTTCCTCTTCTTCTTCGTCAGCTTCCTCAGGACAGTCGTCAGATCCTCCATCCAGGATGGAGCTGGGGCAATTGCCAAAGCGACACGGCCCGGCTGCACCTGTCCGGAAGGACCTGCGACTGGAGCAGCAACAACACGGGCAGGAACGACGTTGGCAGGGGCTGGTACAGGTAAGGCAGGCATGGCAGGAACAGCAGGAGGCGGGGCAGCGGCCAGCGACCTCCTGAGTCCAGGGATGAGCTCTTTGGGCACCGGAAGTCGGGGGTTGGGGCGAGAGCGGCGAACCCGGGCGGAGGTGTTACAACCCTCCTCGGAACGCTAGGGAACGGCGCCTGCACTGCAGCTGAAGGGGTCACCGTAGCAATATGCTGCGTATAAACCAGGTGAGGAGGGGCGGCATAACCTGGGGTCGACACGGTGGTGGTGGTTACTGGACCATGCGTGACCGGAACAGAGCCACTTGCCAGGTGATGCAACAGCCCCCGAACACTTGGTGTCCCCTGGAGACCCAACGAGCACCACACCTGGCCGAGGTCATCACCTGCGGCAGTCGCACCTGAGGAGGCAAAGTCGGGTTAGTAGGAGGGGTTTCCCCTCGCCCAGGGGGGGGACAAGTCCCACCCCGAGCGAACGGAAGACCCCGAGTACAATTGGATGTCGGGGTACCTCGACCCCTCCTCCACACTCGATGGATCGGGTGAAGAGAAGGAGCGAAAAACCCGCCCGAAGGAGGAGCCATACGCGGGAGCTGAGATGGAGGGAGGAAAGAAGACGACGTGTCCGTGACCAGGGGAGTAGCCGGAGAACTTTCCGATGACTCCCTGGCAGGCTTACATCGCCTTCCTCCATCCCCTCAAAGGGCGCCCACTGCTCCTCCGACCACAAAAATGAAATTTTCAGTTATTAAAATGAAGTTTTATTGTATACTTACCGAACAATTATAGAGCCGTGATTTCCACGAGCGGCAGGATACTAAATTCAAATTTAGCGCGTCAGCGTCGCCAACATGGTGGTGATGACGTCATCTCCCTCCACTCGCGGGAGAACCAGGTACAACCTGCCCAGGTGAATCCAATTCTTCTGCCCGTCCGTCCACCTAAGGGGAGGAGGGTGGGTATAATCATAATTGTTCGGTAAGTATACAATAAAACTTCATTTTAATAATGAAAATTTCATTTTTATTGTAGTGTCTTACCGAACAATTATAGAGCTGATTACACATTTATGGGAAGGTGGGATTCAGTGGACCACTAGTATTTTTAAATGGTTACATTTATTGCAATACCAGTAAACACTCAAGGTGTCTGTGTACCTTACCTTGTAAGAGAGCTACAGCAGACTGTTACTGACTCTGGTCGGTGCTCTTCTTACTAAGTAGAGGAAGTTGGAATTTGACAAAGTTAGCCGTCTACAGGAGTGGAATCCTTCCGTAGTTCAAGCGAGTCAAGGCTGACTGACGGAGGATAGTAACAACAAAGATTGCCACTTGCCCTGTGGGCTAAGACCAGAAATTCAATCATACAAAACATTGTCACCAACACCAGATTTAAAAAAAACACATATTACCCAACCATTGTAAAATCTGACCTAAACAGACTGGGGAGTGAGTACCCAGGTACTCAGTACCCCCAGCTTCCCTTGAACTCGACAACCTATTCAAGGTGAAAAGTTAGCATAGAGGTGACGACCCCTGTGCCGTTTCTCCCAACACCCACCATGCCAGAAACCGCCACCGGACCTAACGTTTTACAATTAATCACGAAAACCGTTTCTATCTCTTTGAGATAATGACTCGCAAAAACCGAATTCGATCTCCAGAACGTGCTCTGAAGAATCGAAGCTAAAGATAAATTCTTTCTGAATGCTAAAGAAGTTGCCACTGCTCTAACCTCGTGAGATTTAACTCTCAGAACGGACAAAGATTGTCGTTCTCGGACTGCGAGTGAGCTTCCCTGATAAGCTCTCTAATAAAGAACGATATAGCATTCTTAGAAAGAGGACGAGAGGGATTTTGAACCGAGGTCCAGAGCTTAGAAGATTGTCCTCTAATACCCTTAGTGGCAAAACAGATACTGCTTAATAGCCTGACTGGACATAAGAGCCTTTCCTCCTCCTCATGTCCAACCAAATCAGATAAGTTCCATTACCACAAAACTCCTCGGCCAAGGATTAGAAGGATTCTCATTTTTGGCTAGAAAGGTCAAAGATACCGAAAATACAGCATTGCCTTGAGAGAAACCGACTCTTTTGTCTATAGCGTGCAATTCGCTGACACGCTTAGCAGAAGCTAGTGCAATAAGAAAGAGTGCCTTCTTAGTCAAGTTCCTGAGTGAAGCCGACTTCAAAGGCTCAAACGGTGGCCCCATGAGGAACTTAAGCACCACATCTAAGTTCCAAGCCACTGTATCTTGCGGGAGCTAGTGGTTTCGAAAGACCTAATGAGGTCGACAGATCTGAATTGGAGGAAATATCCAAACCTCGATGTCGCAAAAACCGAAGAGAGCATGGCTCTATATCCTCTGATCGTCGAAGGAGCCAATTTCTTAGAGTTCTAAGAAATAGAAGAAAATCTGCTATTTCTGTTAAAGAGGTCGCAGAAGTAGAGACTTTAGCACTTCTACACCACTCTCTGAAGATTCTCCACTCCCTTGATAGAGTTTGTAGAAGACTCTCTACTACAACGAGCGATAGCTTCTGCAGCTCTTCTTGAAAATCCTTTCGCTCTGACAAGATTCCGGACAGTCTGAACCCTGTGTCAGAGCTAGAGCGGACAAGTTTTGGTGGAACCTCTTGAAGTGAGGTTGTTTGAGAAGCCACTTCTCTGGAGGAAGAAGTCTGGGGAAGTCTACTAACAACTGGAGAAGGTCCGGGAACACTCTTTCCTGGGCCAAAAGGGAGCGATTAACGTTAGCGTTACATTGCTGTGCGACATGAACTTGTTCAGCACCTCTCTTATTAGACCGAACGGAGGGAATGCATAAGCTTCCAGACCCGACCAATCCAACAGCATTGAGTCCACCGACCAAGCTAGAGGATCTGGGACTGGCGAAACAAAAAAGAGAGGAAGACGGTTGTTCCTTGATGTCGCGAACAGGTCTATTGACGGTCGTCCCAAAGGCGCCAAAGTTTCTGACAGATCTTGTTGTCCAAAGTCCACTCCAGAGGTAACACTTGCTGTTGACGACTTAACTCGTCCGCCAGGACGTTCATCTTTCCCGGAACAAATCTCGGGACTAGCTGAACCTTCGCTTCGTTTGACCACAGGAGGAGATCCTTGGCTACTTCGTACAGAGAGAAAGACTGAGTTCCCCCTGTTTCCGCACGTACGAGAGAGCCGTGGAGTTGTCGGAATGCACTGCCACTACTCGACCTTCTACTAAGCTCCGAAACTGTCTGAGCCCCAAGAAAATTGCTAACAGTTCCTTTACATTTATGTGGAACTTCTTCTCCTTCTCCGACCAAGCTCCTCAAGAGTCCGTTGATTTCCCAGTAGGGCTCCCCAACCTGTGTTCGATGCGTCGGAAAAGAACTGTAGGTTCGGGAGGATGGGTCGTAAATCTAACCCTTCTTCCAACCTTGCTCGAGAGAGCCACCACCTTAGGTCCTCTTTTATTTGATCTGTGACAGGAAAGGTAATCGAGTCTGGTTGTGTCTTCCTGCACCAAGAGGCTCTCAGGAAAAACTGCAGAGGTCTCATGTGCAGTCTTCCCAACGTCACAAATTTCTCCACTGACGTCAATTTGCCCAGGAGCCTCATCCACTGATTGGCAGAACTTACCTTTTTGTCCAAGAACTCCTGAACTGTCTCCAGACAGCCTTGAACCCTCTTCGGGGACAGAAAAGCCCGAAAAACTTGAGCATTCAGAATCATCCCTCCCCAAATAAAGGATGCTCTGAGATGGAACCAACTGGGACTTCTGTTTGTTGACCAGAATTCCTAACTTTCTGGCAAGATCCAGAGTTGTTCCAAGGTCCTTCATGCACCGACTCTCTGATTCCGACCGGAGAAGCCAATCGTCCAGATAGAGGGAGATTCTTACTCCTAATATGTGCAGCCAGCTTCCTATCGGGGATAGAACCCTGGTGAAAACTTGAGGAGCGGTTGCTAGTCGAAGCAAAGCGCCCGAAACTGAAACACCTTGCCTTCGAACATGAACCTCAGGTACTTCCGAGATTCGCGATGTATCGGAATGTGAAAATAAGCGTCTTGCATGTCCAGAGAGACCATCCAATCCCCCTGTCTGATGGACTCCAGAACCGACCGAGTGGTCTCCATATGAAATTTTGTTTTCTGGACATGCAAGTTCAGGGCGCTCACATCCAAAACCGGCCTCCAGCCCCCTGATGACTTGGGAACTACAAAAAGGCGATTGTAAAAGCCTGGAGGAAAAAATCCCCTTCTATCTGTTCTATCGCTTCTTTGAGAACAAGCGCTTCCACTTCTGCGGCTAGCGCCAGAAATTTGTCTGAGCCCGGAGAGTATGCCTGGATGGAATTGGCACAGGTGAGAGCGATGGGAGGTGAAACGAGAGGAATACGATAGCCGAACTTGAGTACTTGCACTACCCAGGCTTCTGCTCCTCTGTTTTTCCCATTCCTCCCAAAAACAGCGCCAGCCTGGCTCCCACTGGTGCATGAAGAACCGAGCTTTTCATTTGGAAGGTTTGTTAACCTTGGCCGAGGCCTTAGATTGAGGTCGCAAATTCGACTTCGGCCGAAAGAAGCGCTTGGGTTTTCTCCCTCGAAAAGGCGCTTGGGTCAGAGGAGAAACCGAAGGAACAGTCTCCACAGGAGCTTTAGGTCTCTTAGTAGACTGTGCCAGTAAATCCGAAGTAGATTCTTATCTAGCGCAGACGAAATTGACAACACTACATCGTCTGGAAAGAGGTTATCTTTCACAAAAGGAGCAAACAAGAGAGCAGACTTCTGTTGGGACGTAACCCTTTTAGAAGCAAAGGAGCACCAAAGTGCCTTTTCTTAAGGGTACCAAAGGCGATGAGCGAAGCTAACTCATCACATCCATCCCTAATGGATTTGTCCGCACAGGACAGAACACCAATCCAATCCTCCGCTAACTCCTGAGAAAGAGAAGGAGTCTTCGATCTTGGCCGCTAAAGCGCCAATAGTCCAATCAAGGGAAGCTAAAGACTTTTTCCAAAAGTTTAAATTGATTCTTACAACGTGGTCCAACTCAGGCGCTGTAAAGAAAACTTTCGCTGCGGCGAAAGCAGATCTTCTAGAGGAGTCGATTAAACTGGAGAAGTCTCCCTGGGAGGAGGCAGAAACTCCCAGAGAAGGAGCTTCCCCAGTTACATAAAAAACCTATACCTCTTACGAAGCAACTTAGAGGGAGGGTAAGCAAAAAGAGCCTTCCCTAAGTCTCTTTTCATAGACATCCATTTCTCGTCTCTTTCAACGAATGTCTAACCGCTTTAGATAGAACAAGTTTTGGGAGGAGAGGGTCTGAAGTTTTCCTCCTCATCAAAAAAAGTCGAAGTTGGGGAGCGCGGGGCCGCTTTCTCAAAATAATCTGGATAAGATACCAGAAGAAATCTAAGGAGACGTGAATAACACGAGAGGTGATGTGAACAATCCTCCTCTACTTCTTCTCATTCTCCGATACCGCCGAGAAGTAGACGGAACTACAACCGGATCTGAAGGTTTCGAACCACCCTTGGACTCATTCATCCAGTTGGTTAACATCTCTAACTGCTTGCGCAAAGGCGCCAGAGACGAATCAAAAACAGTTAACGTAGGCTTGGAAGAGCCTAAATGTTCAGCAGGAGGCGGAAAAACTACTTGCGCCTCGCTCGGAGCCGCCGAAATTCGAGGCGAAACAGGCGCATCAGGCGTAACAGACGAAAAAAGCGCCTAAAGAAACACCCTTAGAACTGCTAGCTACAGCGCTAAAACCACAATCTCTACTAGTAGATGGAGCCGAAAAAAGGCACAGATTGAGGCGACGAACGAGCCGCTAATGGTCGCGGCGCAACCTACTCTCAGGCTCCTTATACCGCTTGACTGGAGGAGGCGAAGAATCGGCGCCTGAAACGCCTCTTTAAGGGACGCGAACGGGCGAATCTCGCCAAGAGCGCCGCAGCGACCGGGAGACGAATCGCTTGAATCATTCGAAAGGCGTCTGACCGCAACACCTTTCCAACGCTTAACCGAGCCCTGTTGAGGGCGCAACAGGCTCAACAAGAGAGGCGCCGTCTGTGGGCAAATCCCGATCGACTCCCTTGGACTTACCGGTATGTCTTCTCCCCGGTGCTGGGGGAGCTGGACAGTGACCTTTGTCTAGGAGACGTGTCAGGACAGACAGACGCACCCTCAACTACACTCTTACCTGAAGCCGCTTTCTCCAAAAACGTCTTAACTGAATTACCAAGTTGCAAAACCGTATCGCTAGTACCGAAAATTTCTGATCTAGCCTCGATTCCAGACTGGCAATGGTGTCGGAAGAAACTACACGGGAAGCCGGAGAAGCGGGATTAGTAGGAGGAATAGGAAGGTGTAGTTAAAGGAGACATAACAATTTGAGGAGAAACAGAAGGAACAGAAGCATCGCAAGACGAAGCGGAGCTAAGTCTACTTTCCCTAAGCGCTGCTTTTCTAATTCTGTCTTTAGCTAATTTCTCCGAGTATGAACTAAAAAACTTCCATTGAGAATCAGTCCAATCACTACACTCGTTACATGTTCGATCTGCTGAACAAACCTGTCCCCTACACTTAACACATTTAGTGTGAGAATATATTCTAACTTGGATAATCTAGTTTTACATCCGGAGATGCAAAACCTAACTCCCGACGGACTAGAAATCCGACATGGCAACGCCTAAATAAAAAGCAAAATAACAAACAACGCCAAAAAAGAGTACTTCACCAATTCCGAAGATCAATTTCACAAGAAAAAAAAGCGAAGCAAAGTCATCCAACCGCACCGACCACCGATGTTCACCGGACGCCGGCAGGAAAAGAATTGGATTCACCTGGGGCAGTTGTACCTGGTTCTCCCGCGAGTGGAGGGAGATGAGTCATCACCACCAGTGTTGGCGACGCTGACGCGCTAAATTTGAATTTAGTATCCTGCCGCTCGTGGAAATCACGGCTCTATAATTGTTCGGTAAGACACTACAATAAAACACAAATATCACAGGGCTCTGCGCGAGAGCATTCGTGCCCCCGACACCGAGCACACAATTCATGAGAATCAACTTCCAAGAAGGAGCGGAAGGCCCCACACTTACGGCCCTCCACACCAGGGCAAGTCCTGCGGCTGATGGGGGGCCGTGGGGAACTCTCCAGCTCACGAGAATCCATAATAAATTGGTAATAATACAAAGCACACGTACTTACAGTATTGAGACACAATTCCCACAAAAGCAAACCAAGGTTTAGAGAAAACAAAGGATACGACAAAAGGCAGGCAGAGAGAAGTGTAGAACACGTCAGTCACCCAGCGCGGCCGAAAGCAAAGTGGATCTTCACCTCCCAGTCGCCCGGTGCGCTGACTGTCGGAGAAGCAGTTAACTACCGACCTCCCTTGTTCGAAGCTTAAGACCGGTTCCAACTGCCGCAAGTTACATTCCTATTGTTAAAGGACCGATGGTTTGTATTCGTATCGGAACAATTTACATTTTCTTATTAACTAATTTTTGAAGTCACTGCCAACCACATGCTAAGCAATCTTTAGTAGTTTCTAGGTAACTTCCCTGAGCTTGTTTTCTACACTGTTGCACAAACCAATGCTCATGAAGCTAGCTTATAGTAAACATAGGCCAACAAATTAAGTATTTCAAACTCAAAACCAAACCAATTAGCCTAGAACCAAATGTACAAAAAATGACAATTTGTCGAAAAAATTGCATTTTTCCTAACTATACAAACCTGAGGTCCTTAACAATAGGAAGTAGCTAGCGGCAGCTGGAACGGTCGTAAGCTTCGAACAAGGGGAGAACGGTAGTTAACTGCTTGTCCGATAGTCGCGCGGCTGGGAGGTAAACAAATCACTTTTGCTTTTGGCCCACGCAAAATACGCAGAGTGAGGGGTGGCATGAGGAGGGACTATATGTAAAGGACCTCAGGTTTGTATAGTTAGGAAAAATGCAATTTTCGACAAATTGTCATTTGTTCCGATACGTAATACAAACCCTCGGTCCTTTAACAATAGGGAAGACTCACTTCTTGGTGGGAGGATCTGAGTCTTTTGATGAACAGACTGGTGTGTTTCGTCCATCCCTGGAATGCCTCCGGTGGTCGTAAGGAGCGAGGGAGGGATCCAAGCCTCTGTCCGATTGATCGGGGTGTGCACCGCAGGATCAATGGTCAGACCTCTGGGCCGAGTACTAAGAGAGAGGCAGCGTATCTCTTCGTACCAGCAAGCAACGAACTTGTTCCTGTTTGCAAGAGGCAACATAAAGTATGGGTTGTCTCAAGCTGGCAT
>NC_087220.1:58679046-58699046 GCF_015104395.2 Macrobrachium nipponense
AGGAGGATGTCTGTCACTGAGGCAAACTGAAGAGAACCTAGGATTCTTTCCTCGTTTCTCCTTGAGGTTTGTTGTTTGCATTTGAGAAATTGTTTCACAGACTTGGCTATTTCTTTTCTTTTGACCACCGGAATTGACAGATTGTGGGAAGACAAATCCCATTGGATTCCTAGCCACTGAAAACGAGACTCCGGAGTGAGTCTGGATTTCGTTTTGTTTTATCTGGAACCCCAGATGTTCCAGAAATTGAACTACCTTCTTTGTGGCTTTGAGACATTCCTCGACCGTTGGTGCCCAGATCAACCAATCGTCGAGGTATGCTGCTACCATTATCCCTTGAGTTCTCAACTGTTGAACTACCACTTCTGCTACTTTCGTGAATACCCTGGGGGCTACATTCAGACCGAAGGGCATCACTTTGAATGAGAACGTCTGATTTCCTAGTTTGAAGCCTAGGAATGGACGGAAGTGTCTGGCTATCAGGGATATGATAGTATGCGTCTGTAGATCGATGGAGGTTGTGACGGCCCCACGGGGAAGTAAGGTCCGTACCTGCGAGATGGTGAGCATTTTGAACTTGTCGCAACGAATGAAAGAGTTTAGCTTTGACAAGTCTAAGATTACCCTTCTTTTTGTTGAGCTTTCTTTCTTTGGCACGCTGAATAAGCGACCTTGAAATTTTAGATGCTTGACTCTCGCAATAGCTCCTTTCTGAAGGAGTTCCTCTGCATAATCTGTTCAATTCCTTTGATGGTTCCTGATAGAATGATTTGATTGGAGGAGGATCTTTGATCCAACTCCAACCCAATCCTTTGGACACGATGCACTGTGCCCATTTGCTGAACCCCCCCACACTGTGACGGAAGAGGAACAGCCTCCCTCCTACCTGGGGAGCCTCACTGTTGTTGGGCGGGTTGACCTCCGCGCCCTCCTCTGAAGTGTTTACCTCTTGCAGCTCTTCCTGTGCCACGTTGGCGAAAGTGGCCCCTCGCCCTGCTACCCCTAGAGAAACCTATTAAAGGCTGGGTAGGCTGGCTTTCGTACATTGAATTGAAGGCCGGAGAGACTGCGTAGGAGGTGGAAGGTTGACTCTGAGGAGACAACAGGAGGATGGGTTGCGTCTGCTTTGAAGTAGACGGCTGTCCCTGTTGTGTAACTGGGACGGCCTGAACAAATTGCTGTTGCTGCTGTTGCTTCTGGTAAGGCTGGAACCTTCTTCCTGTCTTCTTTAGCTTCTTACCAGCAGCAGGGGCGGTCTCTTGTTTCCTCTTGGAAGAGATGCCCCATCTAGCTCTAAGGCTCTGGTTAAGCCTAGCAGCCTCGTGGTGCACCTCATTCACAGAGGCCTCTGGGAAGAGGTCCGCACACATGCTGGAAGCTAGGAGTCTATTGGCTTATGCCTGATAGTTGCCTCCTGCAAGACATGCTTTCGGCAGTTTCTTCTAGCTAGGAAGAAGTCAAAAGCATCAGCTTGGACTGTCTGAAGCTGTGATTAGCCAGAATCTTGAATAAAGGTTCTGTGGCGTAAGACAGGGCAGCCATTTCCGTAATGATCAGGAAGTTAAGGGACCTCCCAAATCTTGTTCAAGCATCAAACTCTGCCTGAATAAGGGTATCAGGCAGTCTTGGAAGCTTCTCACCAAACTGATCCATTGCGCAGTCTGGCTTAAGCTTTCCTATTGAGAACGTGGCAGGCAAGTTCTCCCACAATTCTCCAAAGGCTGGGAAGAGCGGAGAAGTAGATTCCGCTTCCCTCAGCTGTGGCATGGGCTCGTCCTTGAGGACTGCCTGAAGAGTTGCTTCCACTATTTTGGTAGCGAACGGAAGAGAAGCCTCCTCCTCCGTCGCGAAAATAGTGAATGGACTCTTGAATGCTTGGAGTTTGGTGTTAGTACACTCCCAATCCTCCAGGCAGTGAACCCATTCCCGCTGTGCGTGATCCCTACTATACAGCACAGTCTCTCGGGAGATCTTATCCTCTCTAGTGAGAGCAGCAACGGTCAGCCTAGCATACCCAATGAAAGGCTGAGTCAGTCCGGGAGGATAGAACTCGAAAGTCCTCAATCCTTCGAGTTCACACTCCGGAATAGAAATCATGCCGTCCTTGAAGGGGGCATAAGCGGCCACTCTCCCAGGGTTATCCATGGAGAAGGCTGGTAGGGATTCGTAAGGAGGTAACTGTAAAACACCAGTACCTGCTACAGGGGAGCTTGGCTGAGGAGCCTGGTTAAGAACCAGCAAAGCGGTCCTCGTGCTCTCTAACTCTGTTAGAGAGATCTTGAATGGATTGGCCAGACTGGTTGATGGTGTTTGACAGCTGTGCAAACATCTGTTCAAACTTAGAGCCCCCACAGAGAGCCAACCATCTCTCCCACTTGTTGCATCACAACTGCTGAAAAGGTGGTGGGATCAAAGGAGCTCGGTCCCGCCACCCCAACAGGAGTTACCGGAGTAGATCCGGTAGATGCCGGAGAAGGCGTTGGGCTCGGCCGGAGCGCGAGCCTTCTCCTTAGAAGCCTTGCTTCTAGAGCTCTTAGAGTAGGAAGAGCTCGGCTTTGCCTTCACCCGCGTCAGCGTAGGAAGTCGTAGACTTCCTAGCTGAAGAAGACGACGACTTCTTAGAAGTCGTCTTATGCGAGAGTCTTCTGTTCTCTCTGTCCCTTCACCTTCGGGGTACAGAAAGAGGGGCGGGAGAGCGGGCAGGGATCTCAGATCCCGTAAAGCCTTGAAATGAAGCAGAAAAAGGGACAGGAGAAGAAGATCCAGGAGCACTCAAGGAAAAGACCTTGGGTTGCGCCCGACACACCTACCTCAACCAACAAATCCTCTGCTCCTACCGCCATAGGCTCAATATTCAGGTCCAGGTTGGCCACATCTGGACCGGCTCCTGCGTGGAGACGGACCCGAACGCCTGCTGCACCTCCTGCTGAATCGAAGCTATGAGAGGGCTGCCGAGATGGGGTCCACGTAGCCGGTCCGACTTGCCACCGGGAGATCCTGAACGCCAGCTTCTTGTCAAGAATAATACGGCTGGCCCTTGGCGGCGTTCTTCCCGAAGCCGCCCACCCAAGCCTTCAGGGTTGCCAGGGCGACTTCCTTCACGGCGGCAGCCTGAAAGAGAAGGCGATATGAAGCTTCTAACAGCGGATAGGGTTGAACGAAGCTTAAAACTAAGTGTTGTAGTGATAAGACCAAGAAAGTCTAAGAGTAGACTTACCCCACCCAACAGCTGACTAACGAGGTCGTAGCAGATGGTGCAAGCCTCCGGGTGCCAAACGATCAGTCCGTTGTGGGTGGTGGCACGGGGCGTGGGTCCTACACTCCTCATGGGCGCAGGGGTCGTAGAGCGTTGCGTTGCAACCTAGGACCTGACAGTTGGTAGCCTGTAAGTGGAGAGATACATGAGTATCAGGTGCACACTTGCAGCCTAACAAATGCTCCGCTGCATGCCGGAGCATGTAAGTTAGATTAAACCAGAGCCCCGCGTAATACGTGTGGTAACTAGGCGGTTGGAGTTGGTCTTAGGCTACGCCGGGAGACAGGAAAAAGATTCCAACCAGGAGTGGTGAGGAGCCATGAACCCACGACGGAGAACGACGGAGATAGTACATAATTAAATTAAATTAAAACTAAATTCACCGTAATATTAGGGTATATCCGTATATAACGAAGTATAAAATTTTTCGTCTACTAGAAGAGTGCCCGGGTAGGAGCGAGCTCTCCTCCGGTAGCGGAAAACAGGATATAGTAGGCAAGCACAGACCACTAGTAATGTCCACCCCGCCCACTGGCGGAGCCAGACGGCCTACTATAACCAAAGGGGCCCCCGGCTTCAGCGGAGGCTCCGTTCGTTACGGTAGGGGAAGGGTGGGACTGAGGCAATAGGTGGGGGGTCCCGGCGTAACACGGCGGGAGAGAGAGAGGGGGGGTGGCCTACCCTCCCCGTCACTACAGCTACCCGCTCGTACCCGGTACCCGAGACAAGTGGTCGCCCTAAACCCCAGCTGGGATGGAGCTCCAGGGCCTCCTCAGAGGGAGAGGGAGGTAGGCTACTGTGGTGTCATGGCAACCAAGGAGATCCACCAGACCCCGCCCTCCATATACCTGGTAGGGAGGGAAGGGCAAGGGTAAGGTGCTAAGGGACACGTGATCGCATGGTGGCCTAAGCCGCGATAGCAACACAACCATAGAGGGGCCACGTAAACCAGACTGTACCAACACATGGCACAAGCACCTAGGCTAGCCTAACACCCTAAATAACACTGATAATACATCGTAAAGGAGGAAAAGACACTTTTAGTAAAAGAGAAAGAAGCCCAGGAGGAGGCAAGCTGTTCCGAAGAACAGTTGACTACTCTGAGCCAGCGGTAGCCGATGAAGAGCAAGAACTGGGATGCTGGGCCAGAAACACGGTATAGCCCTAAATACCAAACTAAGAGAAAATGGTAAAGGGCTGTGTCCTAGCTATAAAAACGATGTAATAAACGATGAACGTAAATATAATAATCCCATAAGTATCAAGATGTCCCAGTATGGGAGACCGGGAAATCTTAACACGAGGCGGCACAGCCGCCACGAGTCAACCGGAGACTGTATATGACCTATAAGAAGGAAAATACTGGTCCCTGGAAGACTAAAATCTGGAAAATACTACTTATGAGGCACTTAACTTAGCCGATGCAATAGCAGCACGTTCCATCGTAAATGACGAGATAAATCCAAGAAAACAACACGAGAGGAAAAAAGCACTCTAGGATGACCGCTAGGGGCGCTGCTGTCCGTGGCGTCGGTAGTAGTAGTAGTAGCGGCCGCATCACCCTTTAGTATCAACTCTCTCTGGTGGGGATTTTATGTTGGAAGGTCTAAATGGTGAATGACTCGTGGTAGTGATCCCACTCGCCTATATTCACATACCGACACTTCTTTTATAGAGTGAGCGAGTCAGTTTTACTGACATTTTCTAATTTTGTTTTTCTCTGGTAATTTAGATTAATTTTACCTAGAAATAATGATCTTAAGGATATTTCATAGGCCGACACGAGCTGAGCCCAGAAAGAAAATTTGGAGACAATTTTGAGGATCCTGAAGGAGGTAAAGGATCACCTAAAGTGGTGGCTCGATCCTGTGAAACTTTCGGAAGGAACTTCCCTCAAACTTCAGCCCTCTTGATTTGAGACTGCCTTGACGAGTTACGCATTTCCAACCTATGGTTTGAATCTAAATGTCTCAATTTTTCTCTTACTTGAACATCTTCCAATCTCTTACTTTCTTTCGCTCAGTTGCTCCCCTAGCTCGTCCTCCTTCTCTTCACTAAAACCCTCGTGCAGGTTAGGTAGGAGCTGGGTCCTCTGAACTTAGGCTTTACCTTGATCCAATGGCAGGGCGGGACTATAGCGGTTTGGTCCGCCGCTCGATTATGTTTGGACCCTGAGGATATTGATGTGACTACATCAATATTTATTGGGCGGGACTACATGTGGGGACTTGCCTATGGAATCCGGGGAGGTATAGTCTCCACGGTAGGACTCTCGGCAATTTATCCGGATTGCCCTCTAAAATAACTGCGTGGGGGATTGATTGCATACTAGCTATGCCCTCGGTCCTATCAAGCGGGTTTTGCTTGCACTTGAGCCAATCATGTTTATGTTAGAGCCATCCCTTCGGGGTAGGGTAGGGAGTGGACATATGGGAGTTGGTCTCTGCTGGTGTGTTTCTTTGTGAGGGGGAAGTCTTTGAGAGCAGACCCAGTTTTTTACCATGGATTGCAGTTGGTTTCTCTGTAATTTCAACAAAAAAAAAAAAAAAGGAAAAATGGAAATTGGACTATGGAACTCAGTCCCCCGGACATGTACCCCATGACACTAGATAACCATCTGACCCTGGAAACGAACAAGGACACACCCTTTTGGACACTTCAATCCAAAATATAGCAACCATGGAGCCTTTTACTAGGCCAAAAAGATTTATTTATCAAAAGAAAATTCCAGCTAGCCCTTCGCTAGCTGTATTTGAATCACTTTTTGGAAAAGACAGTTGGACAAGATTTTTGACAATAGAAAGTGAAAAACAAAGATTTCAAATTTAAATTGGAAAATTATTTACTGACCAGATACCCAACAGAAAACATGAAATTTCGTCAAACGCAAACAAATACATGGATAGTGGAAACCACTACTAAAGCTCAATCAGAAAACTACTTACAAATTACGAACATAGATAACACAAAAATAAAAGTCACCAAGCATAATAAACTTAATAGTATTTGTGGTACAATAATCCTGCCAAATAAGATGACGAACTAATAGATCCAAAATATGTTAATGGACTCGCTCAAGAAAAGATATAAAAACATTGAAGATTGTGACATTATGATATCCCAAGTAGGAAAAATTCAAAAATTAATATACAAATAGCTAAATTGAAATTGAAGGAAATGAACTCCCTTTTAAACCTATTAAAGTATTAGGGCAGACGAGAGAGATAAGACCATATATCCCTCCCCAAACACTACAGTGCAAATCATGTAAAAATTAATTTGGCCATTCAAATAAAAATTGTAGAGAAGCTCCAAGATGTGCATGTTGTGGATCATACAACCACACAACAAAATGGGACTGTGAAAACCCAATTTGCATAAATTGTGGTCAGAATCACCACTCAAAGATCGAAGGAATGCGCATATTACCTATACAATACTGAACTAAAAATCTTACAAGAAAGGAGTGGAATGTCAATAAGAGAAGCGAAGATAGAACTAAAAGTAAGAGGTTTACAAGACCCAGCAAGGAAAAACACATATAAAGAGGTAGTAAATAAGAAGCGCAAAACCAAATTCCTACAATATTGCACAGTATAAATCAGACTGAAAATACTCATAATATTAAGGCCCAGAATTCAAGCTCGGAAGCTACAGAACATATAAGCAACACAAATTTATTATATATTATTACCAACACCCAGAAATGCAAGAAGACATGATGATGTGGAGGACAAGCAAAATACAAGAGCTAAGTCAAAAGACAAAAAAAGACTACTTGAAACAACCCACCCAAATCCAGAAACAAATTAAACAATCAGTAAGACCCAAAATCTATATGGAAAAAAATGAATCCGAGTAGACAAAGTCAACGAAAATTGCTTGCAAACTAAAAATGAAAAAAGAGAAACCCAAACCCAAATAAAAGAAAAAGTTAAAACATCAGATAAAATTGAAGAAAGTATTGAAATAGACCCAAGATAAAAAGCCATTTAAATGCACCCCTAATAAAAAGAACACCTGAGGACTCTTCAGCCAATAAAGAAACAATAGCAGAAATACATCACCACCAAAAGAAGAACAAAGTACAGCAAAATTATACAACTTCAATAAAATTCAAAGTTCAGGAAAACAAATAAAGATATTAAAACAAAACCCAAAACCTTTTTTAAAATGTCTATTTTACAATGGAATATTAGAGGATACGTATCAAATAATGAAAACTTAAAATCATTAATTAGAGAATGTAATGCAAATATCATTTGCTTACAGGAAACCTAAAATAGGTAACAATGTTATCAATGCTGCATAAATTATAATGTGTGGAAATCAACACCAATTTTCAAATGACAACAGCCAAGGAGGAAACTGCAATCATAACGCATTTTTCTTCAATCAAATGCCAAACCTGTTAGGATTAACTGTAATACAGGCATGTGCAGTTCAAGTATCCTGGAAAAAAAAATAACTATGCACAATATACATGGAACCATCTTTAGAAAGTCGCTTAATAGATCATCTTGGAAATAATAGACCATTACAAGTGGAAGATTAGAAATCTAATAGAACAATTACCAAGACCTACCTATTAGTAGGTGACTTCAAACGCCAAACATCCCATGTGGGGAAGTACATCATCTGACAGAGAGGAGGAAACCTGTCCTAGATTTTATAGATAACAAAAATTTGATTATTTTAAATGATGGTTCTCCAACAAGATTTGATGTTTATCATAATACCTCATCTGCAATAGACATCACTTTATGTTCCCCAGAAATTGCCACAGATTTCAGTTGGAAAGTAAATAATAATTTATTTGGGAGTGACACTGGCCATACAAATTGAGCTAAAAAATAATAATAATATAACATATATACCGAAGAGGAAAATGGAGGAAGCAAATTGGAATTTATATAAAGAGAAAACGGTGATTAAACAAAAAAATATCTGACTTTACAAACCACATAGATGCTTATGAACATCTAATAAAAACAATAGATGATAAAGCAAATTGAAACTATTCCAGTTACCTCAGGCAATCCGACTAGACCACTGGTACCCTGGTGGAATGAGGAATGTAAAGCAGCAAGGAAGATAACGAGGACATGCTTTAGAAGATATCTGAGACATAAATGATGCCAAAAAATAAAATTGCATATTGAGAGCTAAAGCAAAGCAGAAAAGAATATTCAAGATAGCCAAAAGAAAATTCATGGAAAAAATATATTAATAATATAAATTCTAAAACTCAAGACAAAGAAATCTGGAAGAAAATAAATAAACTGCAGGGTAGATATCGGCCAGAACCATTACCTACATTAAAAGTAGAAAACAACTATATTTCAAACCCCAAACTAGTAGCAAATGAATTGGGTAAATGCTTCGCCAAAACATCTAGTATCTCGAACTATACAAAAAAATTCCAATTAAAAATAAAAAATTATGTCCCAATACCATAAAATCTAATAATCAGAAAATCTATAATCTTCCTTTCACCATGGAAGAACTGGAAAATGTCCTGAAACTTGCAAGTCCAACAGCTCCAGGGGAAGACAACATTAGATATGAAATGATAAAAAAATCTACCAGATGAAGCAAAACCTTTTCTTATTAGAAATTTTAAATGAATTATGGCACTCTCACAGCATACCTAAAACCTGGAAAGAATCTTTAATCATACCAGGATTAAACCAGGAAAAGACCAGAGTCACCAAGCAGCTATAGGCCAATAGCCCCTTACTAGTTGTCTAAGTAAGATATTTGAAAAAATGGTGAATAACAGATTAATATGGGTATTAGAAATAAAACAGCTATTATCAAACATACAGTTTGGATTCAGGAAAAATAAAAGTACCATAGACCCCTCTTAATGATTACAAGGGAGATACAAAATGCAATGGTTGGTAAAAAACAAACAATAGGAGTATTTTTTGATTTAGAGAAGGCATATGATACCACCTGGAGGGGAGGGATTTTAAAAAAATTGATAGAATGGGGAATAGGAGGCAATTTATATGAATATATTAGGGAATTCCTATCTGAAAGATATATAAAAGTCAAAGTGGGGGCAGAAATCTCTGAATCATTTATCCAGGAGGAAGGAATTCCCCAAGGCAGTGTACTAAGCGTGGCATTGTTTGCTATAGCAATAAATGAGATAATTGAAATGATCCCACCAGGAGTCCAAGGATCCCTTTTTGTAGATGACTTCGTCATATATAGTAGTGGTGAAAAAGCGCTGGACATAAACCAACAGATTTCAAGCAGCCATAAATAGGATAAAAAAATGGGCCGATAACAAGGGTTTTAAATTTTCACCGCAAAAAACTAAAGCGATCAGATTTACAAGATCAAGAAAACAGGAATTAATTCCTACTTTATTCATAAAAAATGATATAATTGAATATGATGATGAGATAAAATTCCTTGGTGTAATACTTGATAAAAAACTTACATATAAAGAACATATAGAACAACTGGTGATAAAAGTAAGAAAATCCTTAAATATAATAAAAGTAATTGCGCATAATGACTGGGGTGCTGATAGAACACTCTGATAAAAGTATATAGGCTATTTGTCTAAGTAAACTTGATTATGCATGTCAAGTATATGGTAGTGCTTCTAAAACCCTATTAACAAAAATGGATGTCATACATAACATGGGTATCAGACTATGCACTGGAGCCTACAGAACTTCCCCCGTGGAAAGTCTGTATGTAGAAGCAGGAATAGATCCCCTGAAAGTACGAAGAGAAGAAATTGGATTAAAATATATAGCTAAAAATAAATAACCTTAATGATAATCCAAACACCAAATATATGAAGAACATAACAAATAATTATGACAATAAACCAGAGCCTCTAAACCATTGGAAAAATAGATTAAAACCTGATATAGAACATCTAAAATTAGGAACAAGTAGCATATCAAAAATAACCACTCCGAAAATACCTCCGTGGAGACATGCTAGAATAGAAATCTGTGAAAAAACATTTAATAAAAAGGTAACCGATGCACAATTAAAGAGTGAATTTCTGTCACACCAGGAAAAAAGATAAACGGGACATTAGTATTATACAGATGGTTCCAAATCGAAGGAGGGTGTAGGCTATGCTGTAGTAACAAAAAATATAATAGGGAAAAAATTCCCAAAATATGCTCGATATTCACTGCAGAGATAAATGCTATATTAGAGGCTATAAAACACCACTTTATGGTGGGGAAGGCAAACGATACCTTTGTAATATACACAGATTCTTATAGTGCTTTAGAAGCGCTAAGACAATACACAGCTTCTCATCCCGTAATTGAAGAAATAAGGGAGTGGATAGATATAATAGTAAAACGGAAATCTATAAATATAAAAACTATGTTGGGTCCCTTCCCATGTGGGCATAAAGGGTAATGAAGAGGTGGATAAAGAAGCCAAAAAGTCAGTAAAAAAGGAGTCTATCAAAAAATACAAATACCTTACAATGACATTAAAACAACAATAAAGAATACTGTCAATCAAAATGGGAAAAAGAATGGCTAGAATTGAATCATAAATTAAAGCATATTAAACCATCTGTAAAACCTTGGAATAGACAACAATGTCAAAGAAGGGAAGATGTCATATTAACAAGATTAAGAATAGGACACACATACTTAACACACAAATACTTGATGTTGCAAGGCGAGGAAAGACAGGCCCCTTACTGTGACCATTGTCGTACTCTGGTCACAGTCCGTCATCTGCTAATTGAATGTAATAAATTCGAAAGAAAACGAAGATCCAACAACATATATACATACCACTTGAAAGAACTATTGGGGAGAAAATGCCCCACCGCTTCAAAACATAGTAAATTACCTCAAAGAAATAAAACCTGCTTTTATATGATATAACACGTCTTATAGTATCATAGTTATACAGTAAGCGCTGAATGGCCTTTGCTGCCCCAGTGCTTGGTGTTACACCTAAAATTTTATAAAACCAACCAACCAACCTCAAACTTCAGAGCCCCGACCTAGTGTTGTTCTCAGACGCGTCCCCACCACCGGGTGGGAGCTACATTAGGGAGGGAGGAAGTGTCAGGCACCTGGAGAGGGAACAGGTGTTCTGGCACATAATCTCAAAGAGCGGCCATATACTTGGCACTTCAGTTTTTCAAAGAAAAAGTCTCAAACAAGATAGTTCAGATAAATTCAGACAATACCACAGCTCTGTCATACATACAACAAAGGAGGGACTCACTCGCGATCGTTGTTCAACCTAGCGAGAGAGATCTTGTTTATGGGCGAGAACTCAGAAAGTAACGATTCTAACGAGGTTCGTTTGCAGGCGTGGAGAACGTCCGGGCGGATCTCCTCAGTCGGCAAGGTCAACTGCTGCCGACCGAGTGGACTCTGCATCAGGATGTGTGTCGAGAGCTGTGGAAGTTATGGGGACGTCCTCTAGTGGACGTCTTTGCAACAGCGAGACAAAGAGGCTTCCGTTGTATTGCTCCCCCGTGCTCGACCCGGGAGCAAATAGCAATAGATGCACTTCTTTGGGACTGGACAGGGATGGATCTTTACGCATTTCCCCCGTTCAAGATTCTGGAGAAGTAATGAAGAAGTTTGCAATGTCAGAAGGGACGAGATTGACATTAACGCTCCTACTGGCCAGCAAAGGAGTGGTTCACAGAGGTCATGACCTTTGTAGTAGACTTCCCGAGGACATTGCCCATGAGGACAGATCTACTCAAACAGCCCACTTCGAGAGATACCACGGAAACCTCCCCGCTCTGAGTCTGACTGCATTCAGACTATCAAAAAGTTGGTCAGAGCAAGGGGTTTTTCTAGACCGGTTGCAAAAGCAATCGCCAATGCGAGAAGAGCTTCCACGCTTGGAGTCTATCAATCGAAGTGGGCTTCGTTTAGGAGCTGGTTGCAGAAGAACACGCATTTCCTCTACCACGACCTCTGTGAGCCAAATAGCGGACGTTTTGCTCTACTTGAGAAACGACCTAAAGCTTGCAGTCTCAACAATCAAAGGCTACAGAAGTATGTATCTGTAGTCTTTAGACATAGAGGAATTGATTTGGCAAATAATAAGGATATCCACGATCTTTAAGGTCTTTCGAGACTATAAAGATTCCTCAACCTAAGTTACCATCATGGAATTTGGATGTAGTACTTAAATTCCTAATGTCAAATCGTTTGAACCCCTTCAGAATGCCTCATTAAGGGATCTTACTAAGAAAACTATTTTCCTAACGACTCTGGCGACGGCGAAGAGGGTTAGTGAAATTCAAGCCTTTAGCAAGCATATTGGTTTTAGGGGACATAATGCTGTTTGCTCATTAGTCCTACGTTTCTAGCGAAAAATGAAAAATCCGTTCTAACCCTTGGCCCAAAAGTTTTGAGATTAAGGGTATGCGGAAATCATTGGACACGAACCAGAGAGAGTCCTGTGCCCTGTCAGGGCTCTAAGATTTATTTACAAAGAATGGAAGGAATGTCGAGGTCCTCTAACAACTTATGGTGTTCGGTCAGAAGACCAGATTTACCGATGTCGAAGAATGCTCTGGCATTCTTCTTGAGAGACACCATTAGACAGGCGCATTCATCTTGCGAAGACAGTGATGTTAAGCTGTTGAAAGTGAATGCCCATGAAGTGAGAGCTATATCTACCTCGGTAGCTTTCCAAAGAACATGGCACTCAATGACATTCTGAATGCCACCTTTTGGCGCAGCAACTCGGTGTTCGCGTTCACACTACCTGTGGGATGTGAAGACACATACGAGAACTGGCTATGCGCTTGGACCATACATCGCAGCAGACACTTTGTTGGGGGCTGGAAGTAGCACTCATCCTACCCTGTAGGAAATGGGTAGGTGAGTTTTTTATGGATTGTTTTATGGTTGTAAGGTCGTCCGCCTGAGCCGGACTTCCTTTCCTTTAGCCTAAGTGATGTGGAATGAAATTGTTAGGCTGGTCAGGTGGTGAATTTTTTTACTTCGTTTGCCCTCATAGTATGGTCAAAATGGTCTAGTCACATTGTGGTCACGCTCCCGTTGACAGATCATCTAGAACTCACCAGCTATATAGGGTCCACTACCTTGCTGGAGAGACTAGTAAAGCAGTAGCAGACTTGGGTGACAGTAATCACGAAGTCAGCTATGCTAACAGGTAAGGAACCAAGATGTTATTCATCTGCATGTAATATGTTTCCAAAATCCTTTTCTGTCTCTCCCTACCTCCAAAGGTGGGATTCAGCTATATATATATCTGCTGGGTAAGTTTCATGAACAAAATGATATTGTTAAGATACAATAAAGTTTTTTGCATACTTACCTGGCAGATATATATATCAAAGTACCCACCCACCTCCCGCAGGAGACAGTGGGAATAGAAAATCTGAATAGAAAATGGAAATGGTTCCTGACACCCGCCTCCCAGCGGCGGGAATGGGTACTAACCACCTGGCCGACCACTGCGTGTGCCGGGAGTTTTGAAATTCTGTCGGACTTCGGAGAAATACAGCTATATATATATCTGCCAGGTAAGTATGAACAAACTTTATTGTATCTTAACAATATCATTTTATGGTTTCATTTTTCGTATTGCACTTCCTACATATGGGAGAGGTTATTTCCGTCTATCGTTCTTTGAACATATCTGGTTCTTAGGGGCTGATCTTGTGCTGCTGTTATCATTCCTTCAGTTTCCTTCTTTAGCTCTCCCCTCTGTAGCCATTGCCATGTGTCATCGCTGGCTAGTTCTTTAGTCTGTCTCATGTATTGTCCGTGCATTGGTTTGTTGTGCCAGTCCTCTGTTCTGTCTGTCATTCTCCTGTCTGTATATTTCTGGGTCTTCGTCTACTTTTATTAGTCCTTCTTCCCATGCACTCTTTAGCCACTCGTCTTCACTGGTTTTCAGATATTGCCCCAGTGCTCTGTTCTCGATGTTGACGCAGTCCTCTATACTTAGTAGTCCTCTCCCTCCTTCCTTTCGTGTTATGTATAGTCTGATCCAGTATTTGCTCTTGGGTGTAGTGCTTTGTGTTTGTGGATATGTTTCCTGGTTTTTCTGATCTATTATTATTATTTTATTACTATTATTATTATTATTATTATTATTATTATAATTATAATTATAATTAGTATTATTATTATTATTATTATTTGAAAATATTAATAAACATACATCCATCTGTGTACTATAAAAATTCTCGCTTCTGAAGAAAAGAGAGAGAGAGAGAACAAGAATTATTATTTTTATTTAATGTTAATTAATTTACACACACAAGCTTGAAAACCTGTAAATCACATAAAAAATTAAACAAACACTTTTGCAGGGTTTCTTGATGATTTGAAAATGTGTTTGTATTTGTGTCTGTGAAAAACTCTGTTATGATAATTAGTTAGGTTCCAATTAAAAGAATTTGCACAATTCAAATCGCATAAGATTGAGGTATGTATTGCTGGTATTACCTTAGCCACGAACTTCAATTCCCAAATGATTAGGTTGGATTCCTTATTACACATTCTGTAAGTGAATCTAGTGACTATATGAGATGTCACTTGAGTGTCAGCAAAAATTCATCTCTCCAATGATTGTGCCATAACATGATATTTTCCTTTTTTATAAATTTCTGTATTATTGATTCTACTTCAAAAATTGTAGAATTGTTCCTAAGTGTACATTTAGGTTTTTGGCCTCTAGTATATCAATCAAATTCTTCCCCCCTCATATCTCTTATTCACCTCTCAGATATATTCTGCCCAGTGTATTTGTTCTTATAAAGTTGTTATTGAGTTTTTAAATTGGCTTTTTGGAATAGTGCATTTTTCTGTTGTTTTATATCTATCTATTAGCTTAATTTAACAACCAAATTGTTAACAACACTGGACAAGTAAAATTACCAACACTTTGAAATATCATTGAGAAATGTGGCCATGAAATGTCATTGAGAATTGTAGCCATGTGTCAAATAAAGCATGAGTGATACTCATCCATACTTGTAAATCAAACCATTTTAAAGCAAGGTGGATATGTAACAAATGTGAGGAAGTTTTTAATTAGTCATATGAAATGCATCAGTTGACACCAAACTTTTTTGGAAAAAGGAAAAAAGAAATAAAATATTTCATTAGGCTTCAAAATTATTATCTCAGTGCCTATTAGTTATTTGTTTTGGCAACTCAAAAAAAAATTGTTGCAGAGTTGTAGATATACTTTCTATTATACTAACAAAAATCATCTATTAATCCTAGTTTCCTATTTTTGTTTTTGCAGGATGATCGTTACTTATATCTGGTGCTTTGGATGGTAAATTGAGATTATGGAGTATACCTGATAAAAGAGTAGTTCTCTGGAATGAAGTGGAAGGGCAAGCCAATCTCATCACGGCAGCCAATTTTTGCCAGGTGAGTATTTATGTTAATTTTAGTAGCTTTGTAACTGTAACTGGATGACAGGAGAAATCAGTCACCAGAGAGCATCTTTATATGACCTTAGGAAACTTAATATACCAACGATATTCTAATGAAAATAAGATTTAAAGACACATGGAAAAGACTCTACAAATTAAATGCTGTGGAAACGGCTATTATATTCAATCACAATAAATATTGTAATTTACAATAGTATTATGGATTTTAAATGCACTTATGTGATTGGCAATAAAATTCTATTTTAAAAAGACCAACAATGTAGCTGCACTGGGTGCCACTTAACATGTATATCCTACTAAAGTCCCGAAAGGAAGTGTTAACCTTGTACATATTTTTAATTCCATATTACAAGTTCATTTCCTGCTATGTCGTGGTACTGTATTGTATAAGTTTTTCACTTATTTTTTATCTTTATCTTTCAGAATGGGAAATTCACTGTGGTTGGCACATATGATGGAAGGTGTATATTTTATGAAACAGAGCAGTTGAAATATTTTACTCAAATAATGTTAGATCGACACGAGGAAAGAATGCAAAAGGGAGAAAGATTACTGGAATTGAACCCTTACCTGGTGAAGATAAAGTAAGTTCTATGACTGTTTGAAAATGAAAAGGTTATGCCTTGTTTGACTTCAACGTGATTTCATGCAAATTTTCTCATTATTTGTTTTCACCACTTCTCTCCTTTGGTTTCATATGAAATTAGTCACTTCAGTGTTCAATCAGCCTCAGTTATTTGGACTGTTATATTAATGCTTTCGTTATTGAAATGTGAAATATATTTCATGCATTCAGTTACTATTAATAGCCTAGACTTTTGTTCTGAAAAATAAAGGAAAGGCTGTGAAGGTGGAACATTAAATGCATGCCTATTTTTTCAGGTGCTGGTAACAAAGTAACGAATAGTAAAAGAATACCGCTTTTGATGATTTGCGAGATCTAAATCTTTCTTGCAAGTACAAAGGATACTCCAATATGTCTAGTCAAATCCGTGCAGGCTTTAGGTAAGTTCATGGATGTTTGGTATTCCTTTTAATGTAATACCCATAACCTGAGAAGTAGTGAATATAAAACTCGAGATGCAGCAGGTCAGATTCACAAAAACATGTTTGATTTGTCATTCATTTGTTCCCTTTTTCCTTTTCCCACCTAGCTGTCGAACTACTTCTAACTTTACCCTGTCTGAGTGTTTTTGTCATTTAAGAAAAGATTGGATGTACAAGGACTAGGAGAGTCTTAAATGTTTCATTGAAATAAATGTTATTAAATATCTGTGAACTTTTTAAAATATTTATTTTATTTTATTATGCTCTCATTATGAAAACTTCAGGTTCAGTAGTGCTGTCAATATCCATATTCCGTAAGGTGAGAGATTGTCAAAGAGAATTTTTTTTTTTCTGTTTTATCCTATGAATAACTCAAATTTTAAATGTTACAGAAAATAGCTGTTTAATGAAAACCCATACCTTTTTGGAAGCAATATATTCCCATCTTTAAAAGTTCTGTTGTGAACAGTTGAGTTATTAGTTGCTTTGATATTTTTGGTTGTCAAGTTTGTCAAGTCATGATACTTTTGAGCATAAAAGCTTACTAAAGAAAATTAAATATACTGTATATTCAAACCTCAGTAATTTGGACTCTGTAGATCAGGATTTCTGGATAATATGGACTGGGAATGGTTTGTGTGTATTTTGAAAGGTGTTAGCTAGTATATCTAATTAAAAGATGATTGGTTTTTTTTAGAAATTTTGTAATCAGTAGCCTATTAAAAGTATTGAAATGTATTTGTTCAACATTCTCATAATGTAGGTAGCAAGTAAGTAAATTAGGTATTCATACATATGAACCATGACATTTCATTCAGAGTACCTTCCTCTTTGTTCGGTAATTGGGTCATTGGTTGGTCTGTTAGGAACAGAATCTCTCACCCTTAGGCTCCACTGATGAGCTGATTTGACAGTTTGTTTAGATTTACTAGATGTGTGTATAACTGAATCACGAAAGTTTGGAACTTGATAAATGTATAAATAAAGTTATAACCCACGAAAGAAAGATAAACAACGTTGTTTATCTTTCCTTCATGGCTTATACCTTTATACTATATGTATGTGTACTATATATCTATATATATATCTATATAGATATATATATATATATATATATATTATAATAAATATATTATTATTAAATTATCTATATATATATTATATATAAATATATATATATATAAATATATTATATAATATATATATAGATTATTTATAATATAAATATTCTTATATATATATATAATTTATATATTACATATATATATATTATATTAAGATTCTATATAAATATATAAAAAAAAAAAAAAAAAAATTAATATATATATATATAATATTATATATAAATATATATACTCATATATATATATATATTATAATAAATATATTATATAATATAAATATATTATAATAAAATATATATATAAATATATATTTATATATAAATATATATTAAATTAATAAATATTTATAATATATATTATATATAATATATATATAAATATATATAATATTAAATACATATATATATATAAATATATATATAATAATATAAATATATATATATATTATTATTATATATATAAATATATATATATTATAATCTATATATTATTATATTAGATATTAAATAATCTATATATATATATATATAAATTTAATATATATATATATATATAATATCTATAAATAATATTATATATTAAATTATTATATTATTTATATTATTAATATAATAAATATAATATATATATAATAATATAATATATATTTATATATATATATATTATATCATATAATATATTTTATTATATTATAATATTTATATTCTATTATAATTTCTATTATATATAATATATATTTATATTAGATATATTTTATATATATATATCTATATATATTTATAATATATTTATTATATATATTTATATATTTATATTTAATATATAATATATATTTATATATATTATATATATATATATTTATATATTGTTTATATATTTTTATATATAATATTTATATTTTATATATTTATATATATTTTATATATCTGTATTATATAGATATATATATTATATATTTAATATATATATATTTTATATTATATATTTATTATAATATATTTAATTTATATAAATTAATTTATATATATATATTAATATAATATATATTTTATAATATTTATATTTAATTATTAATATTATTATTTATATAATATAATATAATATTTATATTATTTTTCTCATATGCTATATAATATATATATATATTTTATTATTAAAATATATTTGATATATATTTATATATATATTTAATATTATATATATTTATAAATATATTATATATATATTTTTTAAAAAATTAAATATTTAATTTATTAATGTAATATATATATTTTATATCTAATATAATAATATATATTTTATTATTTATAATTTCTATATATAATTTATATAATATTTATATATATTTATTTATCTCTATATTTATCTTATATATATATATGTTATATATATCTATATTATATTTATATTTAATATTAATTATAAATATATAATTATATATATGATATATATATTTATAATAATTTAATATAATCATATTATATATATTTATTTAATTATTAATATATATTTATATTATAATCTATATATATATAATATATATAATTTATATAATTATTATATATTATATTATCTCTAATTATATTCTATATATTAATATATATCTCTTAATTCTCTATATATTTATATATATATATATCTTATAATATTATTATATAATATATTATATCTATAATATATATCAGTATCTATTATCTTCTATATATCTAATATATATCTATCTATAATAAATATATAAAATATAAATCTGATTAGTATATATATCTATATATATATAATATATATATCTATATATTATATATTATATTATATATAAAATTTATATATAAAAGATATATATGATATATATATCTATATATATATATATATTCTATATATATATTATTATATATATATATATTATCATATATATATATTATTTTAAAAATATATTTAGATAAATATATATATTTATATTATATATTCTAAAGATATATAGAATGATATAATATATATATATATCTACTATCATATATAGTTATATAGATATATATATATAATCTATAATATATATATATATATATATATTTATATATATATATAATATATATATATTTAATATAATGATTTATATATTCTATATATATTAATATATATATATAGAATATCT